>NW_006408547.1:24339685-24344046 GCF_000296735.1 Chrysochloris asiatica | reverse complement strand
GATGAGGCTTTCTGCTCCCGTAAAGATTTACAGCCTCAGAAACCCTGTACAGGGTCGCTATGAGTCAGAACCGACTCCACGGCACATAACAACAACATATATATATATTATATATATATATAATACTTGATAACAAGAAAAATACAAATAATTATAAAATAGCCCAAGTACTTGAATAGACATTTCACTAAAGAGGACACTCAAATGGCTGTCAGCATATAAAACCATGCTGATCATCATGAGCCAACAGACCAATGCAAATAAAAATCAAAAAGAGATACTGTCATCCCCTCTAGGGTGGCTACCATGAAAAAGAACCACCAACAGAAAAGAACGAATGTTTGCTTGGATGAGGAAGTTGGGACCTTTACCAACTGCTGGTGGACACGCAAAATAGCACAGCCATTGCTGTGGTTCTTAAAAAAACTTCTCATAGAACTAACTACCATACGACCCAGCAATTCCACTCCCAGGTTTACACCCAAAAGACCTGAAAGCAAGGGCTGTTGGTGTTGTTGCTAAGTGCCATAGGGTTGGTTCTGACCTACAGTGACCCTGTATAGGGTTTCTGAGGAGCAGCTGGTGAGCTTAAACTACCAAACTTGTGGTTCAAACCGACTTTGCAGTCCAGCGCATGAACCCACAGCGCCACACCAGGACCCCTTGCAAACTGCATAGCACCTGTAGTTTATGCACACATATGGTTGTCTGACTTCACTGGTAAAAACTGTCTGCCTTGAGCAGGATCTGCTGGGGTTTTTTTCTTTGACCTGTGATTTGGGTCAAAGTTTACACAGCAATGGTTTTTCCACTCAACAACATTCGCCTGTTTTCTTCTCTGAAAGTGAATGGAGACCCCACAAAGCAGCACACGCTTCTGCTTCTTCCCTGTGCTTCTGGTTGCCTTTATCCTTCCTTCCTGCCCTTCCTGCCTGGTCTTCACGGCTTCATCCCTTTTGCTCTCCTGTGGCCCATTGTTCTTAGGGGAGCGGACCGCCCTGGTGGTAATCTTCCCGTTTGGTTGAAAGGGAGCCGCAGAGATAAGGGCCACAGTTTTTGGGGTTCTACCAGTCTCCGTCAACACGGTGGGGTTTTGTTTTTTACATGATTTTGAGCTTTGTTCCACGTTTCTCTCACTCTATCCAGGACTTCCTTCCTGTTGTGAAACCTTTCAGAGTGGTCAGCACTAGGAGCTGTTCTTGGGGCTTCGGGTTATCGAGACCGAGGTTCACGCACAGGATCCATTAGCCGGAGGCTATTCCCTTCCTCTTTGATGGTCTTCACACTCCAGACAGGGAGAGACGAGCATTATGCATTTTGAAGAACTATCTAACTGATAGCAACAAGTGTAAGATTATATAAGAACCTTGGGGGGCGGGGGCATGGGGTGAAGTTACGATCATGGAAAAGGAACAACTCAGCAAAGGGCAGCAGGATGCTTGGACAACTTGCTATCAGTGTCACGGAACGGTACACGTGGAAACTGGTGAATTGGTGTAAGTTTTGCTATATTCGTTCCTAACAACAACAAAATTAAGAGAATTTTATAATCAAATGGCATTACTACCAGAGTTCTGGTAGGCACTCCTCAGAAACCCTCTACAAGATTGCTATGAGTCAGAATCGACTCGATGGCACGTAACAGCAGTAACAACACTATCAATTGGGCTGAATGTGTCCTAACACTAGGGACAGAAGATTCTTCCTAATGTCCCAGTAATCAGCTATCTTAAAGGAAGATCCTACTAAGTTTTAAAATGTAGCAAGTAAGAAACTGAAAAAAACATAGCACATAAACAAGACAAATAGCGCTAAGACCAGTAAAGAAACATATATGATCTATATGATAGCCATGTGTATGTTATATGTATATACGATATTTAGGTACATGATCTATATGATTTATATGTACATGGCATATGTATATATGATATATATGTACATGGCATGTGTGGTATCTATGTATATGGTATGTGTATATGTGATATATATGTATATGTTATGTGTGATATCTGTGTGGTGTGTGTATATATGATATATATGTATGTGGTACATGTGATATCTATGTATATGCTACATGTATATATGACATATGTATATGGTACATGTGATATCTATGTATATGTTATATGCATATACGATATCTAGGTAAATGATCTATATGATTTATATGTATATGGCATATGTATATATGATATATATGTACATGGCATGTGTGGTATCTATGTATATGGTATGTGTATATGTGATATATATGTATATGTTATATATGATATCTGTGTGGTGTGTGTATGTATGATATATATTATGTGGTACATGTGATATCTATGTATATGCTACATGTATATATATGTATATGGTATGTGTGATATCTATGTATATGTTATATGTATATATGACATATGTATATGGTACGTGTGATATCTATGTATATGCTACATGTATATATGACATATGGATAGGTATATGTGATATCTATGTATATGTTATATGCATATACGATATCTAGGTACATGATCTATATGATTTATATGTATATGGCATATGTATATATGATATATATGTACATGGCATGTGTGGTATCTATGTATATGGTATGTGCATATGTGATATATATACATATATGTTATATGTTATATCTGTGTGGTGTGTGTATATGATATATATGTATGTGGTATCTTTGTATATGCTACATGTATATATGACAAATGTATATGGTATATGTGATATCTATGTATATGTTACATGTATATATGACATGTGTATGTGGTATATATGACATATGGTGTGTCACATCTACCAGACCTCTTGTTGTGATGAAGAGCCACACAGTCAGTTCTGCCTCCCATAAAGATTTACAGCCCTGTATGGTGGTTCTGAGGTGCAGCTGGTGGGTCAGAACCACTGAAATGTGTGCTTATCCTACAGCACCACACCAGGACCCCACACAACAGACCCAGTAGTCCTAATTTACACCAAGTGCTCTTATACCCAATTTATAAAACGCGTGAAACAAAACAGACAGAATAAAATTTTTCAGGCATACAGTTAATAAAAGGAATGTCAAGAAAAATATCCATCCATTGGACCCGGCAGAGATTTAAACACAAAACTAGTATACTGACAAGACTCCTAAGAAACAGCCATCCTAACCGCACTCTGTACAGCTCAAACCTGTCCATCAGTAAGCCCAATGTCCATCCATGGGATTAAATGCAGACATAATGCCAGCAAAATACCATGCCGTTAAAAATGACCTGTACCCCGATGCAAACATCTCAAAAAGTCTCAGACAGCTGGGGAAATCCAAACACTGTGTCATGATAATAAATTATTGCTGATTTCTGTATCTTTAAAGGATTGGGAGATGCATGCTGAAACACACGGATGTGCTATGATGCATCACTGAACATCCAGCGTATGTGTTGAAATACAACCTTGTGTATTAGATGTATTACAAACAGAGAGTTCCCATATAATTCATAGTTCAAGTCCCCAAAATGCCTGTATTAAAATGCCTGCTGAGAGTCCGACAAATAAAGCCGAAGAGCTACATCCACTGGGTACAACAGAAGGCGGGTCCTTCAGCTGAGTGGGCCAGGAGCTAAGCTGGCAGCCTTATGAACTTTGTGCACATGTGAGGTGGGGGGCAAATGGGACCCAATGGGGACCGGGTGTGCCGGGGACTGGGTGCGCCGGTGCCAGGAGCAAGACTGGTGGTGGTAGCCCCCGCTGCTGCCTGATCATGTGCCTGCAAACCGCCCAAGCCTCTGGGAGCCACCAACACTTGCAGCAGGAGACAAGACCCTCCAGGGACAGCCCTGCCCTGCAGCAGAAACACCCTGACTCCAGGAAGAGGTGGCCACGAAGGAGACCATGCAGGGCCTCTGCCACTGAGTGGATTCCAACTCAATAGGACCCTAAACAGGATTTTTGAAGTTATAAATTTTCATGGGAGCAAAGACGCATCTTTCTCCCAAAGTGCAGCTGGTAGGTTTAAACCAGCTGCCCAAGTCCACGGCATCAACAGGATTCCTTAACACCATTGCTTTCTTTAAAAAATAAACACCTTATGAAACCACAGACACGTATGTGGTAGGATGTTGCCTGAGTAAACTTGAAGCAATACATGTTTATATTTACTGATGAAACGAGATGATGTTTGTAACTGGTTTCAAAATAATTATGACTTCAGGGGACAGTTGAAGACTGAGAAGAGAAGGAACACAACTACCTATGATCGATAATTGTTCAAAATAGGTTATATGGAAACAGGTATTTACTGTCATACTCTATACTTCTGTGTATGTTTGAAATCTTCCACTAACATCTTTTGTCTGAATTATCTATGCTTATATAGC
>NW_006408547.1:24338303-24339160 GCF_000296735.1 Chrysochloris asiatica | reverse complement strand
TATTCAAACACTACATCTACAGGTTTTTCTCCCAAATAATCATGAGAATATTAACAGTAGCATCCATCACACTGGACTAAGTGATTTCAGATTTCTTATTTTTTATTGTCTAGCTCTCTGGGAATTTTTAAATAAGTCCTTTATTTGCATAATTGAACAAAGCCAATAGGCTGTTTTCATTTTTTTGAGCATAGTGCAGTCCACAGGTAACAAGAGTTAGCGGTGACCTGGGAGTCACTGTCCAGAGACTAGGAAGGGAGAAGGAGAGCGGTGGAATACCGGAGGCTAAAAAACAGCCAGTAAGAGGTGTGGAAGGGCCATCTAAAGGGAAGTAGCCAGAGCTGGTAACACAGTGAGGACGGGCAAGGTGCTGAGAAGACAGACAGACAGTCAAAGATCCGGAGTCCATCCACAGAACCAGGGCACATTTGCTGAGGAGCATTAAGATAATAATAGTCCCAGGTTGTAATGAATGTCTGAGGCAAACCCAGTGGCAATCTCTGCCCTACAAAATTTCAGTTAGGGAGGAAAGGAGGAGAAACACAGGCGCCACCAAACTGAAGTCTAAAGGCCCTTAGGGCAGAAGGGAGATAGAAGGCTTAGGAGTAAATTTACAAAACAATGCGAATTCCAGTGGAAAGGGAGGGCAGTAGGTGTGGCAGATCGGGTAGTGAGGAAGTAGGTGCAGCAGATTAGGGTAGTGAGGAGCTCTGTCTCTAAAGAAGGTGGAAACCACTGGAGAGCAACAGCAGGGAAGATCCTGGGAGGGACCTACAGGACAGCTGGCCTGTCACACCTGTATGTGAAAACATTTGGCAAAAGGGAATGTAGTGGGCATAAGCACAAGAACACCCACA
>NW_006408547.1:24323284-24336083 GCF_000296735.1 Chrysochloris asiatica | reverse complement strand
CAAGGTCAGCGGTTCAATCAAGCTCAAGCTCACCAGCCGCTTGTCGAAAACCCTACACAGGGTCGCTATGAGTTGGAACCAACTTGGTGGCACTTAACAACAAGAACATATGCATGCCAAAGTTGGACAGTGAACAAGGAAAGCCACAAGATGGATGGGTGCATCTGAATTACTGTGTTGGTGAAGAACAGTGAAAGTACCATGGGCTGTCAGAAGAAGTGTGGCCCGACTGCTCCCTACAAGTGAGGATGGTAAGATTTCATCTCCTGTTCATTCCACACGTTGTCAGGAAGGACCAGTCCCTGGAGAAGGCATCACGCTAGGTAAAGCAGAGGGTGGATGAGCAAGAGGAAGACCCCCAACAAGGACTGGCACCGTGGCTGCAACAACAGGCTCAGACGGAGTACCCCCTTGAGCAGCGTCTCATAGTGCACACAGACAGGGTGGCTACGAGTCAGTACCAACTTAGCCTCCGAAGGACATGGCCCTCAGGAGTCCCTTTTTCCATATACTCAACTATAAATTACTACTTCTATCCAAAATTAAATGAATTAAATGCTGAATCATTTCAACTATGATCCCTCCACCCCCACTCCCAAACAGCGCATTGCTGGAACCACCTTCCGTTCCTGCCAAAAGGTATAGTTTATGTTCCATTCAGTATTCTAACACTCTCCAGAGTGACAGTTCTTCCTAGAAAGAAGCTAAACTTATACCGTTAGCTCCTCTAATCTATCAATATGACTTACTTCCCTTCAATCATTGTTTTAATCCTTGTTTTTCTACCATGCAAACAAAAAAATATCATATGGCGATTTGCTATGTCCTGGATCCAACACAGACTTGAAAAAAAACCACCTGCAAGAATCCACAAACTGTTGTTAATTACTGTAAGCCCTTAAAAAAATTAATATCTGCTTGTGTTCCACTTCCTGATCTTTTCCAGGAAGATGTGCAGGAGAACAGAACCAGGAATGTATAGGGGATACTGCATTCTCTTCATCCACTGGCCAATGGCGGATACAGCTGCACAACAGCGTAGGGAATAGAAAGCATGGGCTGACATTTCTATTTATTCATAAGTTGTTCCACAACAGAACATGATTTTGCTGTCTTTGTAGTTGTTAAGTACCGTCTAGTCGGTTCCGGACCCCAGCAACCCTGTACAGGGTTTCCGAGGAGTGGCTGGTGCTGTCTTTATAGTGAGTAAAATGCTAAATCAGACCAAGACAGGCTGCAAGGTTGTTGTTGTTAAGTGTTTTTGAACTCAAAATAAGAGTTTAACCGCCACACATCCACCGACCTTCTGAAGAGTCTACCCATCCGCAGGTCCTGCCCATCCGCAGGTCCTAGAAGGACAATCTCCTGTGTCAGGGGACTCCAGCTAGGGTTGAACCAGCCAGGGAAGGACCCTGCCCTATGAGAAATTCTCCGGTTTTCCCTGACCCATTAGATTCTAAATTGCAGCCAGAAAAGACCAGTGTTTGGATGGCCAGAACCCCTGAGTTATCAGAAGAGCGGTGAGCACAAAGAACTGGCATAGAGACACTGATCAAAGCAGAAGCAAGACCACATGGCCCCGAAGAGACAAAGTAAGCAGCAGCCTTCATCAGCTGGACTGCATTCCCGAGAGCTCTGAATGTTTACAGCCACGGTACCTTCAGAGGAGGCATCCTTCCAGGGTTGTGTGGACACTACTGGCCAAGAAGGGAATCTCACAAAGGCCATGAGAAAGCTTGGATTTTTAAGCTTTCAGATTCATGCAAGTTTTTCCAGGGCCTAAATGAAGCCTTCGCTTCACTGTTCTGTGTCATCTTCACTGGTGTTGCTGTTAAGTGCTGACCTTGTATAGGGTTTCTGTGGAGCGGCTGGTGAATTTGAACTACCGACCTTGTGGTCCAGGGCTTATCCTACAGCATCACACCAGGATTTCACTACCCTGTAAAATAGTAAGACCTTGGATGACACAAGAGTGAAGCACCCAGTGGCCAGAATGTGTCCTTTGGCTGGTTGTTTAAATGATTGTATACTCCTGAGTGTTTTTTGTGTACACTCAAAACAAACAACCAGAGGAAATGGAAGCAAATACTGTTGAATGATGATGCACTGAGGTGATCGTAATCATTAAAATGAAATGAAATATGATAGGATGAGTGTAAAACTGATGTTCTCCCATGTAAACTATCACTCAATTCACAACAAAAACTTCTAAAAAAATACAATTAAATTTTAAGAATGCCTACCTTTAGAAGCAATTTTCACTGATTTAAAAAGATGCAGTAAGTCTATAATCCTTGATAATAATTTTTTTAAATTGTATTGCTTAGCATCATTCTGCAAATAAAGAATTAATTCATTTAAAAAAAAAAAGAGAGAGAAGAGAGTTAAGCACCCAATTACTAGCCAAGGTTAGCTGTTCTAACCCATCCACAGGCACCACGTTAAATCCAAATGTGGTGATCTGTTTCCAATAAACCCCAAGGAGCAGTTCTACTCTGCACACGGAGTGACCAAAAGTAGCAAAGGACTCCATGAACTAAAGACAAGGCCCAGAAAGGCAGGAGGCTTCATCTCCTCACTTTACACATAAGGAAACTAAGAGGGGGCCATCTTTTGCCTAAGGGTCACACAGCTAGCTAGAAGTGGTGGTGGTTGTAAATTCAATTTGTTCTGACTCACAGTAAGGCTGCATAGGGTTCCCAAGGAGTGGCTGACAGGTTTGAACACCAAACCTTTCGGTTAGCAGTCCAGTGCTTACTCTACAGTAAAACACCAAGGATCCAGTGAGTGGTGGAGCTGAGATTTAAACCCAAGTAGTCCCATCCAACTCTTTCTCACTACTGAGGTAGAGCTGTTTACTCCGTAAACTGATTAAGATAATGCTGTCATTGTTAAGTGCCGTCGAGTCAGTTCCGACCCATAGCGACCCTGAACAGGGTTTCCGAGGCTGTAAATCTTGATGTGAGCAGAAAGCCTCATCTTTTTCCCATGGAACAGCTAGTAGTTTCGAACTGCTGACCTTGAGGTTCGCAGCCCAATTCGTAACCACTACGCTACCAGAGCTCCAGAAGTAGAGAAGCTCCTAAACTCCAAGTGGATTTGAAGGTTGACGTGAAGCAACAATTCTAAACCAAGCAAGCGAGAGGGGACCAGAGCACTGACTGGGCCTAGAAGGGTCTGCTTGGACGCTGGCCGACACTAAGGTCTGCTGGTAACTCTCCACATGAAATCTGAATTGGGCAGCAGCCCCGCTACAGAATGTTGCCATCAGTTAAGACAAACAATTCTTGACTCAGAGTGGGAGCAACAACCTATGATGATGCGCTGTGTGACAAACCACGGGACACACAATCTCCTTACCAACTGGCCATTTCAGACTGAAGAAAGAATTAACAGCAAGAAAAACAGTACATGGTGCTTCCTTCTCTGAAGACAACTTAACTCAAAGAAGGTGTGCTCAGAAGAGCACGAGCAGAATGCAGGATCCTATCCAGAGAAGCAGTGACATCAGAGATAGAGGCAGAGATGAGGATATGGAGAGAGAGAGCAGCTGAGGACTCCTGACTCAAGGAAAGAGAAAGGCTGTGTGCTGGCTGTCAGGAGGCAAGCTTCCACAATGTACCTTTGGTTGTTTACATGATTATATATTCCTGGGTGTTTTGGCGTACATCCCAAAAAGATAAAATTAAGGAAAAAAAAGAAGATAAGCAAATATTGTTGAATGATGACGCACGGAGGGGATTGTAATCATTGCAATGAAAAATTGAGTGTTAAACCGATGTTCTCCCGTGTAAACTATCACTCAATTCACAATAAAAACTTTTAAAAAAAAGGTGTGCTTAAAAAACATGGACTAATGATTAAAGTTTATAAAATTATACGCTGCTATTTATTTCACAGAAAGTAAGTCAAGTTTCTGTGATCATATGCTACATTTCAGAAATGTCATTCGAGCAATGGCACATCAAGTAAGAAACAGCACTACATCATTGCACACAAGCTAGAAGTCTTCGTAAAGGAAGTTCCTGCTTTCCCAGGCCCTTTAGTCAACATCCTTGATGTAGAAAGAAATCATTTGGCATGCCCAAAATTATCAACCTCTGCCCTAACTTACTCCTTAGCCCTTCCTACTTCCACAAATAAAATATGTCCTTGCAACTCAGACGTGAGCCACTTTCCAATTCGTTAAAGACCGATGAGGATCAGTTCCACACCAAGTTCTTCCCCCCGTTGGCAGACTCCACTTCCTGCCTGGAAGTGTGCTCTACTTCAGTCGATAGACCAGAGATTTCAAAGCTCTCTGGGGTTGCAAAACCCCACAAGATTGTTTAATGTTGTGACTGCCCTCCTACTCAAGCTACATGTGCATATTTGGGGCAGGGCAGGATGGAGGACAGCCAGGGATCAGAAAACAAATGGTGAAACCACCCCTATAAGCCAGGGCCATCTGAAGTTAACTTTGAGGCAGATATTTGCTATGAAGGCACAATCCGTCTTTTATGCTGTGCACGGTTTCAGACCAGGTACCTAAGTTTAAAAAGAAGAGATTTTAGAAAGAAGCCCAAAGTAAAAAAGACTCTTCATGAGTGCACGAAATAAAGATGAACAAATACATACTGATTAACCAGCTCAAGTGTTCAATGGTCTATAATGAATTTCAGAATTCAAAGGATGAATTCGAGATGTTCTCCTGTGTTGTTGTTGTTTGTTGTGAAGTGCCTTCAAGTCCAACTAATTCCAATTCATAGTCACCCTGGATAGGGTTTCCGAGGAGTGACTGGTGGGTTTGAACTGCCAACCTTGTGGTTAGCAGTTCAGTGCTTACCCAACCAGTACTCCTTGTTGTTGTGAAGTGCCATTGAGTCAATTCCGACCCACAGTGACCCTGTATAGGGTTTTCCAAGAAGCAGCTGGTGAGTTTGAACCACCAACCTTGCAGTTCAAACAACTTTGCAATCTGATGCATTAGCCCACAGCACCACACCTTAGGTTTATATTAAAATAAGTTTATCATATTTCCAACTCTTGCTCAATAGTAAGCAAATCGAATGTTGCCGATAGGATGGGCACATTACACTGCTGTGACAAGCTAGGCAAAGGCTTATTATGCTTAACTTACAAAGAAGAGATGGAAATCTAAAGGAGTCTGGATGGTGTAGTGGGTTAAGTGTTGGACTGCTAATCCAAAGGTCAGTGGTTCGAACCCACCAGGAGAAAGATGAGGACTGTGTGCTCCCATAAAGATCAACAGTCACAAAAACCCTAAGGAGCAGTTCTACACTGTCCTGTAGGATCACTGAGTCCGAATAGAATTGGTGACAGGGGATTTCAGGTTACATACAAATCAACAGGAAATCAAACCCTGAATAATGAGCAAAGGGTATGCTCACTGAGTCAGAGAAATATCATTTTTTACAAAGAACATAATCTCTCAATTCAAGAAACGAAAACAATATGCAATTTACAATCTCACCTATCAAACTTAGCAAGTCTTGTGGATTTTCAAATTGTTATCAAACTCAGGATTCATACCAAAACCAAAAACCAAATCCACTGACATCAATTCGATTCTGGCCCATAACGATCTTATAAGACAGGTATAGGGTTTCCAAGACTGTAACCTTCCGGAATCCGACAGAGGCATCTTTTTCCTGGGGTAGCAGCCAGTGAGCTCGAACCACCAGTGGCATTTTTGGTTAGTAGCCAAGAGCTTTGCCACTACTCTGCCAGGGCTCCTTCTGAATGAAGGGTACTTCCCGACAATCTGATGCAAACAGGCTTGGTCTTTCTGGACAGTAACTTGCCAGCATGTGTTAAGGAGTGACCCATGTACAATTACACTGCCAGGAACTGATGCTAACGATATCATCACAGATTTGTATAAGTACACGAAGAAAGAACTGGAAACTACCTGAATATCCAACAGGGGAACGGTTAACTTCTTTTGGCATATCCACACAATGGAATACTTAGCCAGTGTCCTCTGGAACCCACTGTTTCCCCAAATTAACAAACGTACCCCAGGCCCCAGTGGCCAACAGGATGCTGTCCATTTGTGGTGGGGAATGTCCACTCCTCCCTGTGTTCATAACTAAGCATCTATTTATGCCAGAGGATTTTGTTACCATAATCATGTAACTTTACTTAAAACATTTTAGAGACTGAAAAAAATGAGTACAAAAAAGACAGTTCTTCTGTCTAAAAAAGAGTTTGTTGAATGCTTTCAAAAGGCTTGATAAAAGCACATTGCTGAAATATAAACTGTTGTTGAATTTGGTGCAGGGGAAAGTAACTAAAAGCCTAGAAAAAAATATATATATACATCTATTATCTCAGAGATCGCATTCTTTGTCTTTAAATGTCTGTGAAGTTCTCCGTCCATTCTACAGAAATCAAACCTGGGTATTATGAATACACTTACTGAGTAAGAAGTGCATGGGCCCACTCTCAAAGAAAAGCCCTTCACTGGACACCCTCCCTCTGCATCCCAATGATTATCTGTTTGTTTGAATCAAAGGTGAATGTCCAGCTATGTGTCATTTTTAACAATTTCCCACTGTAACATCCTGTAATTCCCCAACATGTCAAATGAAGGACCTTCTAAATTATAGCCACTAAAAAATTAACATGGTGGAAGCAAACAAATACAAAAATGATTTGACATAGGGTAATACTGACATGATATTAAAATTAAAAAGTAAGTCAGAAATGAAAGAAAATACGCTTACATCTTTGTAACATATGCACTTATTGTTGTTGTGGTTATGTGCCGTGGAGTCGGCTCTGACTCATAGTGACCCTGCACAGGGTTTCTGAGCCTGTAAACCTTTACGGGAGCAGAAAGCCTCATCTTTCTCCCGCGGAACAGCTGGTAGTTTCGAACTGCTGACCTTGCGGTTCGCAGGCAGATTCGTAACCACTATGCTCCCAGAGCTCCTATGCACTTAATAGATATGAGTAAAAAAAGTTCTGCAGGAGTACACAAAATGTCAACAACTCCTCTCAGATATGGGCTTACAGATGATTTTTATTTTCTTCCTTTGCTTTCCGGAACTTTCCTAATTTTTTACAACTAACATGAATTTTATAATTAGCAAAGACATGACTTGAATTTTCATTAATAATTCAAATTTTTTTTCTTGTGGAAATTCTACTAAATGGATAGTAACTGTAAAACCTGGTTGTGACAGGTCAGTCCACCAAGATCATTCAAAAAAGACCCAAACATTCACAAGTTGTGCTGAGAAGAGACTGCAGTCACATAGAGTAATCTGGAAACAACTGAATTTCCCCAACAGAATGAAATCTGAAGGCGGGCACACAGCAGAGAGAAATACACAGGCAGGGCAGAGCCCGAGGGAAGCTTCTGGAAAGGTGGGACTCTGTTTTTAATGCGTTCCGTTTTCTGATGTAGCAGCATAGTTACTGTCCTTACTGTTTATCAAAGCTATTTATACTGTGTCATCTCTGAAATCACAGGTCATGAGACCAGGAGACTGCACAGTCAAAGCATGTGTGTTCAAAGATGGTACCTATTTTAAACCACTCAGGGTACACAGTGGTTTTCATTCCATCAAACCATAATTCCCTTTAAAACTGGATTGCACGAAAGCGGGATTTTGATGAACTCATGACCTGGGTCTGGGAGTCAAGTCACAGATTTGGTAGGGTGAAGCAAATGCAACTTTTTATTCTATAATCTCAAAATTATCCTTGCCACAAGAGAGAGCCCACAAACGGTGCAAGAATTTAAAAGCCAGACTCAGCATTCACCTGTTACAAACCCAGAGCAAACTGTGGAGTCTGTTACAATCTCAGGTCTGTCACTTTAATAATCTCAGAACTTCAATACTGACTTACTCGACGCTGACTATTTTTCCAGGCAGTTTGTCATACTGTGGTGGCTTGTGTGTTGCTGTGTTGCTAGAAACTATGCCACTGGTTCCAATGGAAGAGAGGACAAAGAAAGGCCTGGCAAATCTACTCCCAAAAATTAGCCACTGAGGCTAATTTTGCAGAAATCCCTGGAACCATCAAGGGAGGGAGAAAAGCGCAGTGCGGGACCCTGTCTGGGGAGGCAGTGACACCAGGGATGGAGGCAGAGATAATGACATGGAGAGAAGGAGCAGCTGGGGACTCTGGACTCAGGGAGGGAGAGGGGCTGTGTGCTGGCGGCTGGGGGGCAGGTGTGCGAGTGTACCCTTTGGTTGTTTGATGATGCATGCAGGGGATTGCGATCATTGCAATGAAATGAAATACGATAGGATGAATGTAAGGATAATGGATAATGTTCTCCCATGTAAACTAATACATAATTCACAATAAAAACGTAAAAAAAAATTTTTTTTTTAAAGTGGCCACTGAAAACCTTGTGGATCACATAGTAATGTCCAAGATGTCGAGTAACTGACTTGGGACGCATCACCAAGAGGGGCCCGATCATTGGAGAAGGACATCACGTTGGAAGAGTAGAAAGGACCAGTGAAGGCTAGGGAGACCCTCATGGAGATGGACAGACACAATGGGCTCATAATCACAGACTCAAGGAACATGAAAATGACACCACCTCCTTTAGTCTACACACAGGACGGAGCCAGCGTGAACCAGCACCTATGGGATGACAACCAACAGGAAGAAGACAATGTACAAAGAAACAGAATTAGGACTGCTTTGTAATGTATACTCTAATGATGCTGTTGTTAAAAGTACTGTCGAGACCCTACAGAGAGTTTCGGAGGAATGGCTGCTGGGTTTAAACCGCCAGTCCAGTGCTTACCTTCAGCACCATACCAGGACTCCAAATACTCTAATAGTTAATGATTTGAGTTAGAAGGTGATTGGGGGGTGGGAACGGGAGAGGATAGTAGGGATTCATTGAATTCAACCTGTTAGTCACCAAATACAGACAAACCTTAACTATATCCCAAAGACCTAGCTCGGCTCTCCTTCCCTTTGAGAAGGCTTACCTGTGCACTGGTTCGGTCCATCCTTTCCACTGTCCAAGACCCCCCATTTGGAATCGACTGCTCTGTAACCCTTATGTGTTGCTGCTAGTTCTTTACTCTCAGCAAAATTTAGAAACCCAGTCCCTCGTGACAAAGTCAAATAACACTGCACTGCAAGGGAACTTAAGTATCGTTTCCAAAGGTGAGTTTTCTAATTGTTCTACAAGAAAAAATAATAATATATATATTATTAATACCAAGAATGAAGAGTTGTTGTTTTTTTAAGAGAGGAGCAGGGTGATTTTGTGAAAGCTCACCTAAAGATCATTTAAAGTTGTTACTGTTAAGTACCATCCAGTCAGTTCCAAGTCAGACTGGTCCTGAATCGGCCTGCTGAGACGAAATCTTTGTGGGAGCATTCAGCCTGCTTGTTCTCCCACAAAGCAGCTGCTGGGCTCAAACCGCTGACCTTGTGGTTTACAGTCCAGTACTTATCCTTCAGAGCCACACTGCTCCCTCATTTAAAGGTTAGAATGCACTTAAGGCTATAGATCAATACCAAAGGGAAATTATATAATTGTTTCAGAATGAACATTAAACATAATTTTTTAAATACCAAAAATAAAGAGCTAAAAAAGAGTTTGTTATGTGAGAAAAAAAGTATCTAAAAATATTCTTTTTATCTTTTGAATTTTTATACCAAGTGTTTGTATAATTATACCTTTTTTGTAAGGCAAAGATGATTTGGGGGCAACCCTTTTAATTAAGGAGTCCTGGTGTGCCGCTGTGGGTTAATGCGCCAGACTGCAAAGCCGTTTGAACTGCAAGACTGGCGGTTCAAGCTCACCAGCTGCTCCTTGGAAACCCTATACTGGGTCGCTATGGGTCGGAATCGACTCGACAGCGCTTAACAACAACAACCATTTTAATTAAGCGCTAATTTTCTGCTTTTTAATGTCATTTTAAGAGTATTTCAATTTCATCCCAATGCAGAAAAAAATTCATTCTGAACCATGAAAAGGCAATTATAAAAACAAGCATACCACCTCATATCTTTTTTCAGTATTTTAAACATGAGTGGGTTAAGTTTACTACCCTCTTAATCTTCAGTGTAAAGTCATTTCTTCTTGAAGGTTCTCAAAAAGAAAGTGCATTACATTACTGAGTTCACGCTTCTTCCCAGAACTCATTTCATCAAAGACTCAAGGAAACAGCTAGATTATTGCTATCTGAGGTTTATTTCTTCAGCCCTGAATTTCAACATCGAGCTCTGTAAAATGATAGTCAGTATATATATTTTTAGATAAGCTCATCAGTCTCCTATTGGTCTTAAACTAGGCCTCATTATATCCTAACTCAAAAGCTTGGATTTTATGATGTCTTTCTCTTTGGTGTCCCGTTCTCAATAATACCATTTAGGGATAGCCCCATATATCTACAGGCTACAAACTGACATCACAGCACAGCTACCAAATCTGAGAGACATGAACTTTGAACAGTAACTCACAGACGGTATTTATGACGAGTTCTCACTTTTTCTACCGGGGGGCAAACTGTGCAAAGTATGCGACTACCACAAAGTCCACGGTCCTATTGCTGTTGCTGTAAAGTGCCGTAGTGTCGGTTATAATCCATAGCATCCCTGTAAAGGGTTCCCGAGGAGCAGCTAGTGAACTTGAACCACCAACCTTGCAGTTCAAGCAGCTTTGCAGTCTGGCGCATTAACCCACAGTGCCACGCCAGGACTCCCACAAAATCCTCGGTCCTCTTAGGACTATCTTTCTCCACATGACAAGCAGAACTTGAAGGAGGCTGGGCAAGACCACAATTCATGCTAATCTGCACTGCAGCATCGCTTGGCAAAAGCATTTTGTTTATTAACTAACTCCCTTTTTTATTTACAAACCTTCAGGATATTTGACAAGTACAAAGATACAATATACTGACCAAACACTATGAAGCCAATACAGAAAATAAGCTTTTACGACTGGGTTCTTGGCATGTCTCTTGACCAAACTAAGTTGGCACTTCTTTGCCAAGGGATTAAAGACAGCCCGACACGCTCAGGAAAGATTCCAGAATCAAAGCTCCTGACCTAGGTTCTAGTCAGGCTAGATCACTATGTGACCTTCAGAGAGTAATTTAACCTTTATGGGCCACAATGCCTCTTACATAACACGTAGAATCACCCAAGTTCCCTTCCAGTTCTAAATCCAGAACTATTGCTAGCACCGGGGAGCTTCTATATTGTATAATTACTGGTTTTCCACATGCTGAAGCTGCTATGGTGGTTACGGACTAGAGAAGAAAGTCATGTGAGTCGAGGGGGAACAAGGCAGGTAGGAATGCGTGTACACACGCGCACACACATTTTCTCACTCTATCAGATGGCTTCCACTTTTCACAACTGCAATTTCGTACACAATGAGGATGTTTTAAATCATTATAATTTTTTTTTAAACTTAATAACCTTAGTAGTCTTTCTTCATACTAAAAATGGCCAAAATCATTACATTCTTAACACAACACCGCCTTTCCAATCAGATTTCTATTAATGGGATCCAAGTTTTGCTTAAAAATGCCTGGTTTTACAGATCAATAAAATTGACTACATGTTTTTGTTTTAAACTATCAGGTAATAAATAATGATAACATTCGATAGGACCCATGTGGGGGGGTGGGGAAAACTGTGTGCAACTTCCGTGGAGGGCACCTCAGCATTGTCCAACAAAATTCATAAAGCCCACGCCCTCTGGCTTGCTTAAAGTTTTATAAGCATTCTTTAAGAAGCCTTTTAAGATTGATGCCAGTCTGAGAGAGATCCTTACAGCATCATTTATAATAACAAAGACCCTTCAACAGAGGACTAGTTCAATCATGAGGCGGTCACATAATGAGACGCTCCTAACCGATAAAAACGAGTCAATCTACAGACACTAATGTAAAGTCCGAAATGATCGATTTCAGTCGTTCTTCACTAAGTCTGTATTGATGATGTCTGCCCAAGGGGTGCATGTAAACGGCATGGGGGAAGGGGCTTATTTTAAGTTGTCACAGTGACTCGGAGTAGAGGGCATGGCTGGCATTCAAGATGGGCCTGCGGTGTTCAATGTATTCCATCAAGACAGACTGTGCCCCCTGCAAAGTCTTGCCCAAGATGCCATTATCAGTCCCAGTAAGAAACACTCTATCATCAATTGCTAAATTAAATGTTTGGAAGTACTGTAAACCAAAAAACTGAGTAGTGCTTACTTTTCAGAAGTAACCAAGCACGTGTGTCTGGGCAGGGAGGAGTTGGTCCACTTCTACTTTATATTGTATGTTTATAAGCTGCCTGAATGTTTTCTTGTTTATCATTCTCCTCCCTCCATACATTGTAGGAATAAACAAACTCTGGTTCTCATTTGAATTGTTAAAAGTTAATTTAATGTATTAAATAAAAATTTTAGTGCAAAATCAGAGATTCCGATCTAGCTGACGGCAGATATGTACCATCTTTCCATTCCCAGTGAAGCCAGGGCTCAAGCGTCACTGAACATGGGAACTCACCTGAGTAACCCAGCTGCCCCCACTTTTACCTAGGACTCCATGTCCTCTTTCCAGTCAGTCCCTGCTAACCAGAAGGAAACTGACGAAAAGAGATAGAAAGCAAAGAAAAGGGAATTGATGCCCTCCACAAGCAGCCTTGAAATCAATTACCCATTTATGCCTGTAATTCTGCTAGTTTTAAATGCACTCAATATGACAATTTGAAGAGAAGTATTTTTAAAGTAAGATTTTAGCTATAAATCACCAAGAAATCAGGGCGGTTTTTAAAATATGGCTGGATAAGGCGGCTTGCTAGCTTTATATAT
>NW_006408547.1:24305319-24323094 GCF_000296735.1 Chrysochloris asiatica | reverse complement strand
ATGGGTCGGAACCGACTTGACGGCACTTAACAACAACATATATATATTTATATTTATATTTATATATAAAATAAAGGAATTGCATCCTGGCATGGTGCTGCGGGCTAATGTGCTGGACTGCAAAGTTGCTTTGAACCACAAGCTCACCAGCCACTCCTGGAAACCCTATACAGGGTGGTTATGAGTGAGAACCACATGGACAGCGCTTAACTACAACATCTAGATAGCTCTGCAATTATTGTTTTCCTTCCTTCTGTAGGATGCCGTGGAGTCAGTTCACATTAGAATTTGCAGTTATATCCTCAACTGGAGAGTCCGGGAAGGGTGCTGCAGAATAATGCACTGGACCGCAAGGCTGGTATGAACCACAAGGTCACTGGTTCAAACCTACTAGCCAGTCTTTGAAAACCTTATATAGGGATTGCTAACTTTGGAATTCTGGGGTGGCGCTGTGGGTTAATGCGCCAGACTGCAAAGCCGTTTGAACTGCAAGGTTGTCGTTTCAAGCTCCCCAGCCTCTCCTTGGAAACCCTATACAGGGTCACTATGGGTCGGAAGCAAGTCAACGGCACTTAACAACCACAACAAACTGTAAGGTTGGTGGTTCAAATCCACCAGCCTCTCCTCAGAAACCCTACACAGGGTCACTATGAATCAGAAACGACCTGATGGCGCTGAACGACAACAAATAAGCTTCATGCAAGTATGGTTAAGCTACTGGACAGTCCACCTGACCCAGACAGCTGCCATGTGTGTCAGAGAACCATGCTCCACAGGTACTCACTGGCAGGGACCTTTCACAAGGAGACAGCAGGCCTGACTTACAAGGCACCTCTGCCAAGTACTCAGTAATTCTAAACAAACTTATGTGTGAACAAAATAAAATACATACTGTGGTGTTTTTGTTTGGTTTTTTTTTTTAAGAGTTTCTATGTTGTTCACACCTATTAGGAATCACTACGGTAAACACAGGCAGAATTTTCATCCTCACAGGAAATAACCCAAAACAACACCAAACCCACTATCCATGAACTGGATTCCAACTCACAGCAACCCTACAGAACAGCGGAAAACTGCTCCCTCACGTTTCCGAAGCTGGACTCAGGGTATGGTGCTGTGGGCTGGGTTAACGCACTGCACGCACAGCAAAGTCGGTTTGAACCTCAAGGCCAGTGGTTTAAGCTCACTAGCTGCTTCTCAGAAACCCTATAAAGGGTCCGTATGGGTTGGAACAGACTCAACAGCACTTAACAACAACAAACTTTTACAGAAGCCGACTGCCGAATGTTTCTCCTGAGCAGCTGCTGGGTTCCAACCTGTCAGTTAGTAGCCCCACGCTTAACCCACTGTGCCACCGGGGATCCTCATGAAACAAGGCTAGGAATAAGCTGGTCTGACTCACAAAACATTTTAAAACTGGAAAAGATCATAAAAAGGACTCAAAAAGGGTTGAACAGAAAGCTCAGTTTTCTGGGATTCTTTTTCAGTTTCCCCCAAAGACTACAAGATAATTATCACTTATATCAAAAAGACATAGTTAATGAAGAAGTTGCCTAAACACAGATCTTTGCTTCTAAAACTCTTTCAGACAGCTTTGAGGAAATGGTCCCAATTTGGTCCTACCTCCCTGGTTCAAAGCAGAATTGGTAACATAGCTAGATTTAGCATCTACTCCCTGGGTGGTTCAACTAACAATGTCAGGTTGTCTGAACCCACCCAACGGCACCAAGGAAGAAAGATCTGCCCATCTGTTTCCAGGCAAGATGACCCCAATGAAGCAGTTCTATTCCGTACCATGTGGGATTGCTGAGAGGCAGAATCAACTCAACAGCGAGGGGTTTATTCGTTTTCACTATCCATTCCTCTTCCAACCTCAATGCCTCAAAGATAGTACTCGTATACTCATCTTCACTTATGCCTCAATAAGCTGTCCTTCTGCCATTTAAAATTTACCAATGCCAACAGAATGTGGGACCCCATCCAGAGAAGCAGCAACACCAGAGATAGAGGCAGAGATGAGGACATGGAGAGAGAGTAGCTGAGGACTCTAGACTCATGGAAAGAGAAAGGCTGTGTGCTGGTGGCCAGGATGCAGGCTTGCAGAATGTGCCCTTTGGTTGTTTAACTGATGATACGTTCCTGAGTGTTTTTCTGTACATCTCCCCTTCAATAAAAAAAAGAGGGAATAGCAAATACTGTTGAATGATGATGCAGAAAAGATTGCAATGAAACCATGAGTATAAAATCAATACTGTCCCATGTAAACTATCCCTCAATTCACAATAAAAACTTAGGGAAAAAAATTGACCAATACCGCCCACTTCTATAACACTTACTCAGTGACACAGGGTCACTATGAGTCAGAAGTGACCCCATGGCATTTAACAACAATGATACCAAAACCCTGGATCTTGACACTGAGTCTTTCTGCCAAGCACAATGCTCACATAGGCCATTTCTCTGGGCCCCTCCCAAATCCGCGGGTCTCTTTTATATCTTCTATCTTAGCAATCATAACTGATGTAGTTACTGAAGTCAGAAAGTAGCCAGGTCAGTTTCTCCTGATTCCTTCCCACCAAAACCTGTTCAGTCAATCTCTCTTAGGTCTCTAAGGATGCACTCATCCATTCTGACCAGCCCCCTCCCCCCACCCCCACAAAAAGATTGAACCAGAAGCTGTTGAGTCAATTCCAATTCATGAAGGCCCCGGACTCAGAGTAGAACTGTGCTCCACAGAGTTCTCAGTGCCTGTGACCTTTCAGCGTCCATCCTACTTCAGAGGCACCACTGGTTAGTTAAGCTGAACGCTTAATCCTTTGCCCATTCAGGGATCTTATTTTGACCATAGCTTTAAGCCTGGTCGTTGTGCCTTGAAAGGCCTTGTACATGCTCATTCGTCTCTCCAGTTATGTTCCATATAACCCCTCAGAGGGGTTGCAAAGCTGCGACACTCCTGTCCCTAGCTCCACCCTACAGCAACCAGAATAAGTCTGCTTCCTCCAATTCTTACGGATTCCCCCTCCAACACTTGCTGCCAAAGTCACGCTTCCAACACTCAAATGTCATCCCCACACTCAGAAAAAAAAGTTACTAGAAAAGTCTACCACAGAATAAAGGCCAAATTCCTTTCTCCAGCCACAATCTGCGTGTCCTACCAGTACCCTCGGGACACCTGGGTTCCGGGCCCAGTTTTAGAAGAGAGAAAGAAGGCTACTTCAAGCCATTTCTCTATCGGAAATACCTAGGGAAATTCAGTGAAACACTTTCCCCCACAACCTCCACAGTCTAACCTTTTCACAGTACGATGGCTAATCTACGATGAACTCCAGGCAAACCCCCACCTCCAGTCCCTGGGCCACTGCCCACTCTGGTTGATGCAGAACTCTGCAAGGGCTACTTCGCCAGCAGGGGTCACATGATAGTGAAGTGTTTGCGTCTCTCTTCACAACTGGAGAGCAGAGGCGTTGACTTAGTCACCTTTATATGGCCAAGTCTAACACTGTGCCAGGCACACGGAAGGTCCAAATTAAATACATGCAGGGCTTCTGGGGTGGTGCTGTAGGGTCAACACCGGATTACTAACCACAAGACTGGCAGCTCAAACCCACCATCCGCTCCTTGGAAACCCCTCTATAGGGTCACTGAGAGTCAGAACGGACTTGACAACACGCAGCTGTTGATGGCCTCAGAAACAAAGAGGCGCTCCTCCCCTCTGGGCTTTATCATTTCATCAATTAAGTGCCTTCGTGTTGATGATTGTTAAGTGTAAGGTTTTCTTTGCATGAGCAGCCCTTGGAGCAGCTAGGGGACTTGAACCTCCGACATTCTGATTCACAGTCCCATACTTATCCTACGGCACCACTACACTCCCCAATTAACTATCTAAGTGTGTTTAATACAATAAACTCTGTTCCCTGAAACCATAAAACTCACAGATATGCCCACTAACAAAGGTATGTGTGTCCAGCATCAGCATGTTGGAATATTGAATGAATCTAGCTTTTTATTAAGTACAGACTACGTGACATGATCTATATGTTTTAGGCACACAAGCGTCTCGGCAGGACCACTGACCAACACACTTAGATGATAAAATGGTACAAACACAAACATGATTTTTAACTTAAGAACAATTTAAAAACAGAAGAGAGTTCAAGTGTACGTCTACAAATCTACTATACCAAATTTTAACTGTAAATTCTTGAAACAGATATCTGGGCTAACGTGTTGTTAAATGCCATCGAATCGGCTCCGACTCAGCGACCCTGCATAGGGTTTCTGAGGTTTCAATCTTTGCAGGAAGAGACCGCCTCATCTTTCTGCTGTAGAGCAGGTGGTGGGATCGAACCACAGGCCTTGTGAACATATACAGCAGTGGGAGGCACATCAGAGACATTTGGGAAGACTTTTTTTCTTTAAACTGATTGAAAGGCACAAAAGTAAGCCTGCGGTCTTGGTGTCCAATTCGGACTCACAGTGATCCTGTAAGACAGACCAGAAATGCCCCATAGGTCTCTAAGAGTTACTCTTCACAGAGGTAGAAGGCCTCAGTTTCCTCCTACAGAGCAGTTAATGTGTTTGAACTGCCAACTTTTAGGTTGGCAAAGCACTTAACCACTGATACCACTAGGGTTTCTTTTATGGAAAGTAGTAACACCCTTGTTTGGTTCAAAATGTAGGACTACATTTTTACTATACATATTGAGGCATGTCACTTGTATGGTGTTGGAGAAGAATATTAAAGACACCAGGGACTGTGAGAAGAATAAACCATTCTGTGCTGAAGTACAGCCACCATGCCCCTTAGAAGCCAAGATGGCCAGGCTTTGTCCATCATACTTCAGACATGTTGTCAGATGTCCCTGCAAAAGGACATCATGCTTTTGATGTAAAGTTGTGGGATAGCTAAAAAGGGGGAGACCCCCAACAAGATGGATTGGCACAGTAGCAGCAATAATGGGTTCAAGTGCAGTAGCAGTTGTGAGGATGGCTTAGGGCGGGCAGTGGTTCGTTCTGTTGTACACAGGGCCACTACAGGTCAGAACCAACTTGCTGACACCTAACAACAACAACAAAAAGGGAGTCCTGGTGTGAGACTGTAGAACCAGCACTGAACCACTAACTACAAGGTCGGGGGTTCAAACCCACCAGCCACTCCTTGGAAACCCTATACAGGGTCACCATGAGTCAGGACCAACTCAAGGGCACTTGACAACAATAATATAGTTGTAGGGAGCCCTAGTGGTGCTGTAGGATAAGTTCTGGACTGCTAACTATAAGGGCGGCAGTTCAAACCCACCAGTCACTCTACAAGATAAAGACAAGGCCTTCTGCTCCAGTAAAGCCTTGAAACATTACACAGTCGCTATGAGTCGGGACCAAATCCAGAGCACACAAACTACAGCGAGTTGGACTCGACTCAAATGTAGTAGTTTTGGTTTTAGGTACAGAGTTGTGTTCCAAGCAAACGCAGCCTGTCTTAGTTGCATTTCCAACTGTACAACAAATACGTGAATAATTTCTTTTTACTAATGTATACAGACACATGCATTCTAAAAAACACTAAGGGCTATAACTGCTGTTTAAGTAAATTTAACTGATACCACAAAGCACAGGAAAGAAAAACATGACCAATAAAACAGGTGTTTTTTGGACCTAGAAACCTGTTTTTTAAAACCAAAACTTTAACTAAAAGACTATTTGATAGTTTTATGACAAACATGAAATGAGCTAAATTGACCAGCAGATTTTTTTTTTCCCTGTGCAAAAAAGTGGCCCAAGTCAGTGCTGAACATTTTATCAATCAGAGTTTTAGCTTCCCACAAACTACACAAAACAGGCTCTGGCCCACACTGTTTACAACCTAAGTTCAGAGTCATTCTGGACTTGCAAATAATGGTCCCCAGCACCAGACCCCCTGTGTGGACGATGGTCCTCAGAAAAAGAAACCTTTCTCTGCTGGGCATCAGAAAAAGGGGTCCCAAGCCAGCAACTGTCGAGCCCCCACCACATACTCCGTGTATTGTGCATTCTCCTTAAACAATGATATTCAAAAGCATGAATTTTAACAGCCTGAAAAGATTAAGAGAAAGTGAAATTGGTATCATTTAAACGTCATGAACATTCAAGATTGCAAAAAACACCATGCAGAAAAGCAAATCATCCATCTCCATGAACGCTGTTAGATTTCTTAGACTTTCTTCATCTTTGTCCTGTTCCATTTGCTTTAGAAGTTTAAAAATAAACACCACTGCCAATTTACCTATTGTCACTTTGAAATAAAATATGGAAAATGCAAGGAATTTTGTGCTTTGTAACTTGTCGCCCTGAAAAGCTAAGTAAACATTTGACTGTAACATGAAGCAAATATACTTACATCTTTTGCCATGTTACCAGATCCGTGAAATCAATTCTAGAAATGTTCACCCTCCAGAGAAGAAATGATGATTTTTCTGCAAGAAGGAAAAAGAAGAAATGAGTACGAATGAAAAAAGTTAATATATCAGATCTTAACGAACGTTTCCCCCATCACCAACCGTACTGTGTTTCCAGATGACAGGAACTTTTCTTCATAAATGCATACACTTAAATCTGAAAGTGGGACTGGCAAAAGCAACTCCTATACTTATGATTTCAAAAGACATTTCAGCACAAGTGAAAACATATTGTTTTTTAAATTGGTAAACAAGTCTATAAAGCAAAATATGGAATTCCATTACCTAAAATGATTGCCACAACACCCTAACTTTCTCTCCCAAATCACCCACAGGGACACAATGGATAAAAATAACCCCTTTACATCTAAGACTGTCTTACCTTCACATTTCTAAAACATAATCTATGGCATAATTAGACTAATGAGTAAATTCAGCTCACATATATCTCTACAGGATAAATATACCACCTTCCACATTTAACCACCTAAGGCACCACATGTATTCACAATCCCACAAATCCATGTAACAGGAGACTAACTCCTTTATGTCCCAACCCAGACATTCAGACAAGCAAAAAGTCATCCCATAAAAACTCGTAGAGGGGCTAGAGGCTAGACAGATAACTCTGACAGGTGAATGTCCAGAGTTGCCCCAGGCAGTCCCTCGGTCAAGGAACTGCTTTTAGCCACCCCATCCCAACCCCCACACCCCAGCCAGTCTGGGTCCGGGCTCTCTGACCTGTCACTAGGCCTCAGGAGCCACCTCCACCCAGAGGAGTCTCCCTTCCCCCGCCCGCCACCGGAACCGGCAGTTCTCAGCCCAGAGCTCCCGAAAGGACCAGGTCGGAGGAAGGGTCAGCCCCTCCCCGTACCCTCCCGAAGGCGCTTGCTGCAGGCCGGAGCAGATCCGGCCGCCGGGGCCGGGTGTGCGGGCGGCGCGCTCCGGCCAGGGACTAAGCCGCCGGCAGCTGTGCAGCCCTGCCGCCTGCGACTGCCGGGTACACCGCCGGGCAACAGGCGCCCCCCGACCCACTCCCCATTGCCCCACACCCTCGGGTGACCGAGGGGCGCGCAACGATGCTTATCCGGGGCCTGGAGGGCCTAGCTCCGGCCCTGCCGTCCTGCCTGCCCCCACCGGGACCCTGCTGCACCCATCCCAAGCCCCCACCTCGCCCGCCCAGGCAGAGAGCAGAGTCTCGCAAGAACCCCACCACCCGATCTCCTCAGTTGGGCCCTCTCCCGCCTAATTGCTTCTTCCACCCTTCCCGCACCACCCCCCATCCCGCATCTTAAGTGGAGGTCAAGTCACCTGGAAAGCTGCTTCCTCCCCCGGCAGCCCACCCCCCACCCACCGAACCGAGGCAGCGAGCCCCGCAGCCCACTACCAACTGCAGCAGCTACAATGAGGCGCGGTGGCGGCGGCAGCGGCGACGGCGGCGTGGGGGTGCGGGGTGGGGGAAGGTTTACCGACTGCACATGTGCAGCGCTCACAGAGCACACCAGGAAAGAGCCCCAAGGAGACACCAAACAGTGCGCGCGGCGCCCACACGCAGGCGAGGCGGGGGCAGGGCCAAGGGGCCGGCCCGCCTGGGACCAGTCCGGCCGGGGCGGCCCCCTCACTGCCGTTGGCCCGCCCCCCGCGCCCTGCGGCCTGCCCCGACCCCGGCCCGCCCAGAGCTGCCTCTGGGACCAGGCACCAGCGCACGCCCGGTGCCCCCACCCTCCAGGACCAGCTGCTTGTCCTGCCCTCCACCCCATCCCCCAGCTCCATCCTCCATTGGCGCCTGCTGCTCTGCACCCTCCCCCATCTCCATCCTCCCGGGGTTCCCGCCCCAGGGCATCCTCTTCCACTCCCGAAGCCTCCGCCGCCCTCTGCCCGCTTGCACCCGCCAGCTGCCTGCAGCTTAGGGATTCCCGGCGCCCCGCACCTGGTCTGCGACCGCGCGCGGGCTTAGGGGAGCAGATGCTAAAACCTAAGGCTCAGGGCGCCACCGACCGGCCCCGGCCCCCGCACTCACAGGAGGATAGCGCGGGGTGGGGAGTCCCGGCCGCGCTGGCCAGACTGCGCTGCACCCCCACTTTGCTCCAGCTCCTCTCCGTGGCCCCAGGAGCAGCGGCACTGGAGAAAAAATTGAAACTTACACTTTGTACCGGGAGCGTCGAGCAGGCGTGACGTGCCGGCAGCGCGGTGACGTGCGGCCACGAGCGGCCCCATAGAGACTAGCCCAAAGTGTCAGTTTCACCCCCGCGCGCTCCGCCTCGGGGAGCGCGGCGCGCCTGCGCGCCGTTTTCGCGCCTTTGGCTCCCTCCCTCCCTCCTCGCCTCCTCCCGCCAGTTCTGCTCCGCCCCCGCCTGGCACTGGAAGAGGGGCTGTTGTGTGTGTGTATATGTGTGTGTGTATGTGTGTGTGGGCGCGCGCACGTGTGCGGAGAAAGGAGGCCCGGTGGAGAGCAGTGTGTGTGTGGCCGCTGGCGGGCAGGCGGGCGCGCGGCGCGGAAGCTGCTACCTACCCGGGCGTGCGCTCCTTGCTGGGGACAGCAAGTCTGGCACAGCCGCTTTAGAGCTGCCAGGAGCCCGCAGACACCCCGCCGGGCCACTGCTCCTTACCACGCCCGTGCCCACGCCCAACCTTCACCCAGATTCCAAACAATTCCATGCATCCTTGGTGCCAGCCCAGGAGGCATCCCGGAAGTGAGTTCAGGAGGGAAAACCAGGCAGCCCAGTTGAATCTGACTGTAAGAAAGGCTTCAGCACCAGTTTGACATATTGAACCCTTATAACTGGAAACATAATCATGACCTTGATCCCACCACTCCTAAAACCATGGAGGGTTACAGGAGCACAACAGAGGTTGACTGGTACACTTAGACTCTGGAGTCCAAAGTTCAATAAACCTGGTTAGACGGCAGTGTTCTCCCTCTCTGCCTCATAGTGCGATGCATAATTAACGATTGCAAAGTACTTTGAGGTGTACAGACCAAAGGCGCTCTGTATGTGCAACATATTATTATTACATGACACCCCTACTTAGCATGGTTTCACAATTTAACTACTTTTATGCTGATTACACCCACTTCTGCTTTCCTGGTAATACACTGACCCCTTAAATCTCTGTTCAATTGTCTTAAACTGTTAGCAGTTTAATTAGCATTGGCTCCGTCTTTGAAGACAAACGAACAGCAGAAATCTTCATATTCTACTTCCAGATGAACACACAATGGATATTTTTTTAAAAAACACTGAAGGAGATGTTGAATAAAAGACAATTTAAGAGAGGAAGTCATACAAATTACTGTCTAGAGAATGACCGCATTCTTTGCTGGTGAAATTTATGCAATTCTTCACCCATTAAATTTCCATGATTTAAGAACCAACGTTTTTCTACTATATCCTACAAATAGTCATAATATCCTAACTCCATTTTTTGCCTTTCACAAAAAAATTATTTCTATTTTATGGCGATGGGGGCTAAGGAGCTGGGCTGCAAAGTCGGTTTGAACCCCAAGGTCAGTGTTTCAAGCTCAGCTCCTTGAAAACTCTAAACAGGGTTGCTATGGGTCAGCACAGACTCAACCGCACTTAACAGCAACAACAAAAAAATTAAATATTCAACCTTAGATCTCAGTTGCAAGCCCTTTCCCAACCTCTTAGTACAATTTTTCAGGGCCATCAAGGGCTTCAAATTTACAGCGACCCTGTATAGTGTTTCTGAGGATTGACTGGTGGGTTTGAACCCCAAACCTCTTAGACCTAAGTATAGCTATCACATAAAAGCCTCTCCAGAGTTGGTGGTGGTGGTTGGTTGTGTGGTGTGGAATGGGTTTCTGACGATGTAAATCTACTGGGGCAGACAGCCTCATCCCTGTCCGTCACATTCGAATTGCTGACCTTGAGGTTAGCAGCCCAACTCCTAATCCACTGTGCTACCAGTGCTCCTTAAAGAGTCAGATTTATAAAGGTGCATGTTAACTCATAATATGGGATCTTAAACCCCTTCTCTAAAATTCAAATTTCAAGTACTTCAATAATCCTACAGGACCATTGTTCTCCCAATAAGCCCATAATATCCTCTACCTATCTAATACTTCACACTCAACGTAGATCTTGGATGTAAATTGTCTAGTAATTCTATAAATGATGTACTCATTAACTTGATTCATATCACAATGGTTGGTATTCAACTCTCTATTCTTGTGACCAGATAGTGTCTTGTTTCATATGTATGGGCATAAGATTTGTCATGCTGAGTTAGGGTTCTACATGGTAATGGTTCTGTTCTGTGTTTTGTTAAAAGAAAGTCATCATCAACTGGCATAGCATAGTTCTCAAAGACCGTGTTCTACATCCAACGTTGGTTAATAGCGAGTGGGTCTTAAAAGCTTTGCTACAGTGCTCTTTCCCCACCCAGTGCCAAGAAGAGTGGAGAAGATCAAACACACATGGAAACAATTCATGCAAAGGACTAACGGCCTGAGAAACCCAGCCTCCACTGCTCTGAGACCAGAAGAACTAGATGGTGCCCAGCGACCGCTGCTGACCACTCTGAAAGGAATCACAATAGGATGTTTGAGCTGGAGAGAAAGAAACATGTGGAATAAAACACAAAATAATAATAAAAAGACCAGGTTTACTGGTCTGATCGGTACCGATGGGACCTAAGAGACTATGGCCCTTGGACACATTTCAAGTCTGGAACTAAACTCCACCCCTTTATCCCCCACCCCACCTCCATGGCTCAACTTTCAGGCCAACAATAGACAGGCCTGTAAGGTGAACATTAATACCAGGGAGGTATGTGCTCCTTAGAACAGCTAACAATAGGAAATCAAAGAGCAGCATTTGCTCAGGGATACAGCTCAGAAGGCATGGAGGGATGAGAAAGAAGGACGAATAGAAAGGAAAAATACAAGGAGGATGTGGGAAGACCACTGTTATTGGGTGGAAGTTGCCATCAATATCACTCAACAAAATGTGTATGAATTGTTGAATGGAAAACCAACTCATTCTATAAACTTTCACCCAAATCACAATAAAAAGATTTTAAAATCAAAAGGCACCAGGCCCTTCCCAGGTAAAATACTTCTCTCCCAAAAGCTCACTCTTTCCTTGTCTGAAAGATTTCTATTCTGTTGAGTCTTAAGATGTCATATAAATTCTTCCCTCCTTCCTACACCATTAAACGTCCCTTGAAAGAGTGAACATTTTCCAATCCTTTGAAATTTTTTAATTCTAAAATTTGTCTTTTGGTTTTCCCTTAAATAATAATGGTCATGTCTTCAGACATTCCTCAGTCTTCAGCCTTCTTGGATCACCAAAGCAATGGCGATATTGAGAGGAAATTAGCAGGAGACAAGGGCTCATTGAGCTTATAAACAGGCACAAGTGGTATTTTCTCATTCTCGGGTAAAATATAAATAAAAACAACCGTGGCTATTTATGTGCTTCATAAAATAAAAGTAAATCAGTGTGCTTGCAAAACTTCAACTATAGCCCCGAGCCATTCTCCTCAGCCAGATCATCACTAAACAGCCCTGGTGAAGTGCTGTAGCAAAAGCTAATCAAAAGGTTGGTGGTGTAAACCCACCACCTGCTCCTTGGAAAGCCAATATGAGGTTGCTATGAATCTGAATAGACGCAACTTTGCAACAACAACAAGTCCCATCTATCTAAAAAATGTGGAGCCTCCACCCTGTCACTTAAACATGTGAAGACATTTTTCTTTTTCTTTCAGTCTTTCCTACCTCATTACTCCATTTTTAAATTCCCAGACATATCTAAAGGCGTCCTTCTAGAAAATTTTAGCCAACCAATCCCTGACACTATCTCATGATTGTATTCTAATAGTTGTGTTGTACAAACATCCACAAAGCTTTACAGTCCAAAGCCAAGGTCCTCGGAAAATTATCTCTTGGATCTGACAAATTCTGCATCTAACATATGAACTTCTAATTTACCCAAATCTATCTTACCAGTTTTATCTATGACTCAGAAACTTTTCATCTGAACTTTTCTCTGACTTTTGCAATATAAGAAGTCTCCTGAATACCTGTGGCATTTCATTTCACAGTTCTTCTAAAGCATTCCTTCTTGATAATTTGGCATTGCTTTGACTAGGATGATATCAAGATTATTTCCTCCTATGAAGTTCGGCAGGAGCACAGTGACTCTGTAAGATACATACTACACTGCTACCCTCAAGGTTGGCAGTTCAAACCCACCAGCTGCTCCCATAAAGATTTACAGCCTCGGAAACGCTATATAGGGAGAGGGTCACTATGAGTGAGAACCAACTCAGCAGCACTCAGCAACAATGGAGTTCCACAATTTAAAGATTCAGGATCCATGTTCTCCTTATACATTCCCTTCTCTGAAAGAATCCATTTAGCATTATCAAGTAGAAGCGAACCTGGCACCAGGAACCCTTTTCTCATTTTAAGAAACTTGACTTGCTATGCAATTAATTAACTTTAGCCATGTGTCTACTACCGGTCCACTTATCTTACAGATTCATAAGAGCTCAGGTAGAAGAAGGAAGAAGTCTTCAAGTTCCCTTGGTACAATGATGCTGAGTTCAAGAGAAGTCAAATGACCTTGAATGAGTAATCTTAACTTCTATTCTTAGCTTGATTTCCTTTAGCTAAGAAATAACTAGATAAAAATGTAGTTCATCGTTATAAAGACAAACCACAATTTCAAAAACTTAATCATTGCTGACTTCCTTACTTGATACCTTTTAGTTCCTACTAGAGCTTGAAATAAGGAGCTCTGGTAGCATACTGGTTACGAATCAGGCTGCTAACCTCACGGACAGCAGTTCAAAACTACCAGCCGTTACACGGGAGAAAGATGAGATTTTCTGTTCCCATAAGGATTTACAGCCTCAGAAACCCTGTACAGGGTTGCTGTGAGTCAGAACTCGACTCCACGGCATACCACCACCACCAAAGGTTGAAATATGAGGACACTAACTTGGGTGCTGATTTTATACAGAACACTAAGGTACAGGATTACTCAGAGTCAACCACAAGAGACCTATCTATGTACACTGAAACATGATTGAACAAGATGAGCTTTCCCAAGTTGGGAAAACAAGACGATGGAAGCACAGGATCCAGAACCTTTCTCCCTGCAGGCAGTCAGGGAAGGCTACCCAAAAGAGGTGACACTTCAGATGTGTAAGGACTACGCATGTGTGTGTGTGCTGCCTGTGTAGAAATGGATCCAAAAGTCCTACTGTCACTGAGTGAGTTCCAGCTCAGCGACCCTTTAGAAGGTTCCACAGACTATAATCTTCACAGGAGAAGGCTTCGTTTTTCTCCTGAGAACCAAGCTGGTGGGTTTGAACTACAGATTTCACTGTGAGTAGGCCAGTGCTTATCCTACAGTACCTATCACCAGAGCACATCTTGAAAAAAGCTCATAATCAGCTTATGCCTCATAGCCAGAACGTCATTCCCATTCACATATGGCTGTCAATGATACGTGGAATATTCCGGGCAATGATTTGCTACCAAATCATTGTAGGATCAGCACGGGACTGCGAACCACAAGGACGGCAGCTCAAGCCCACCAGATGTTCCTTGGAAACTTGATGTAGGGTCGCTGTGAGTCAAAATCAACCTGACTTCTGTGGCTTTGCTTTGAATTAAAAAAGAATGAATTACTTCATATGATGCTTCATTGTAACTCCCACCACTGACTGGGCGTTGTTGTTGTTGTTGTTATGTGCCCAGTCCAACACCATCCTCACGACTGTTGTGACATTTGAGCCCACTGTTACTTCCACTGTGTCAATCCAGTTCCTTGAGGGACTTCCTCTTTGTTACTGATCCTATACTTCATTACCAGGGTGTCTTTCTCCAGCGACTGGTCCCTCCCAAAAGCATGTCCAAAGTGTGACAAAGTCTCACCATCCTGGCTTCTAGGGAGCACTCTGGCTGCACTTCCAACACAGATTGGTTTGTTCTTTGGGCAGTCCATGGAACTTTCAATAGTCTCCTCAAACACCATAGCTTAAATACATCAATTCCTCTATGGTCTTCAGTATTCATTGTCCAACTTTCATATGCATACGAGGCAATTGAAAATACCATGGCTTGAGTCAGCTGCACCTTAGTCCCTAAACTGACATCTCTGCTCTTGAACACTTTAAAGAGGTCTTTTGATGCAGATTTGCCGAATGCCATCTGTCATTTGAATTACTGATTCTTTCTTCCATATGTGTTGATTGTGTATCCTTGACAACGTCAATGTTTTTTCCATTTATCATGATTTATTGATACAGTTGTCAGGATTTTTTATTTTATTTACACTGAGGTGCAACCCATACTGAAAGCTGTGGTCTTTGATCTTCATCAATAAGTATCTTAAGTCCTCTATGTTTCCAACAAGCAAGATTGTATAATCTGCATATCACAAGTTGTTAATGAGTCTTCCTCCAATCCTGATAACATGTTCCTCTTCATATAATACAGCTTCTCAGAACACTTGCTCAGCATACAGATTGCATAAGTATGGTGAAAGGATACAACCCTGGCACACACCTTTCCTGATTTTAAATCATTCAGTGTTCCCTTGTTCTGTTCAAACAACTGTCTCCTGATCGATGTTCAGGTTTTTTATGAGCACAATTCAGCATTCCGGAATACGTGTTCTTCACAACGCTATCCATAGGTTGTCATGATCCACACAGCCTAATGCATTTGCATAGTCAATAAAGCACAGGTAAACATCTTTCTGGTATTCTCTGCTTTCAGCTAAGATTCATCTGATGTCAGCAGTGATATCCCTCATTCCATGTTCTCTTCTGAATCCGGCTTGAATTTCTGGAAGTTTCCTGTTGATATGCTGTTATACCATTTTTTAACTATCTTAAGCAAATTTTTACTTGCATATGTTATTAACGATTTCTGGATTCCATTGGATCTCTTCAGAATGGGTAAAAATATGAAATTCTCCCAATCAGTTGGCTAAGTACCTGTCTTCCAAATTTCTTGGCATAGATGAATGAGAAACTTCTGGGCTGAATTAGTTTGTTAAAAGATTCTGATTTGTATTCTATCAGTTCCTGGGGCCTTGTTTTTCTCCAGTGCCTTCTGGGCACCTTGGACTTCTTCCTTTAGTACCATTGGTTATTGATTATATACTATCTCTTGAAATGGTTGAATATCGATGATTTCTTTTTGGGATAGTGACTCTGTATCCCTGTCATCTTCTTTTGATAGTTTCTGCATCATTCAATATTTTCCCCATAGAATCCTTCAATATTGAATGTCAAGACTTGAATGTTTTCTTCAGTTCTTCCAGCTTGAGAAATGATGAGCATGTTCTTTCCTTTTGATTTTCTAACTCCAGGTTTTTGCATATTTAATTATAATACATTGCCCTTTGAAACTTTCCGTTCAGCTCTCTTACCTCCTCTTTTCTTCCATTTACATTAGCTTCCCTATGCCCAAAGTAAGTTTCAGAGTCTCTTCTAACATCCATTTTGTTTTTTTCTTTCTCTCCTGTCTTTTTTTTTTTCTTCCCTCGCCTGTCTTTTTAATGATCTTTTGCTTTTATCACACATGATGTTCTTGATATCATCCCACAATTCATCTGGTCTTCAGTCATTAGTATCTGATGCATCAAATCTGTTCTTGAGAGGTCTCTAAATTCAGGCTGGATATACATAAGGTCATATTTTGGCTTTCATGAACTTGTTTTAATTTTCTTCAGCTTCAGTCTAAACTTGCATATCAGCAATTGATGGTCCTCAGTCAATCTCTGGTCTTGTTTTGGCTGATGATATTGAGCGTCTCCATTTCTTCCCATAGATACAGTCGATTTGATTCCTGTGTATTCCATCTGGTGAGATCCATGTATATAGTTATCTTATATGTTGTTTTAAAAACATATTTGCAATGAATAAGTCATGGTCTTGCAAAATTCAATCATGTAATCTCCAGCATCATTTCTGTCACCAAAGCCATATTTCCAACTACTGATCCTTCTTGTTTCAACTTTTGCATCCAATCACCAGTAATTATCAGTGCATCTTGATTGTATGTTTGATTGATTTCAGATTGAAGATGTTGGTAGAGTTCTTCAATTTCATTACTACTGGCTTCAGTGGTTGCTATGTAAATTTGAATAATAGTGGTATTAACTGGTCTACTTTGTACGCATATGGATATTATCCTATCACAGACAGCACTGTACTTCAAGACAGATCTTAAAATGTTGATTTTGAAGATGAATGTGGCACCATTTCTCTTCAATTTGTCATTTCAAGCGTAGTAAACCATGTGATTATCCTATTCAAAAGGGATAATACCAGTCCAATGCAGTTTACTAAATCCTAGGATATTGATCTTTATGCATTCTATTTCATTTTTGACAACTTCCATTTTTCCAGATCCATTCTTTCTACATACTTCATTCCGATTATTAATTGATGTTTTCAGCTGTTTCTTCTCCTTTTGAGTTGTGCCACGTCAGCAAATGAAAGTCCTGAAAGCTTTGTTCCATTCATGTCCTTATGGTCACCACAGTACAACAAACTGACAACAAAATGAAAGGACATGCGTAGTGAAATTTTGATTCCTGGATGGCTACTTTGTCTGTTGGTGTCTGTAATGGCGGGAAGGGGGAGATGTAGGAGACACAAGTGGCATTTGGAGAAGCTTGGGGCAAAAGCTAGGCCAGGTAAAGATGATTACTGATAGACAACCAGGATATCTGCTTCCAGCCAGCCAGAGACCAAGGTCATACGCCCATGAATTGGATTGCTTGCTAATATTGTAAAGGTGAATGGGCAGCCTTTTGGAGGTGGGACAAATTCCAACACATGTACTGGGTGACACAATTAAATCCATAAAATGATATTTAGGAGAACAGTTTCGACAGAGTAGAGGTGCAAAAGCCAGATAACATCTAATAAAGGAGGATGAAAACATGGGAAGTTCCAACTCATCACCACCCTACGTACACAGAACAAACAGAGCCTGGCACTGTGCCATCCCCACAATTGTTTAATACTTGAGACCATTCATTGCTGCTGCCACCATGACAATCTATTTCACTATCTCTATTTTTTGCTTACATTCCACTTTACCAATCATGATGTCCTTCTCCAGAGACTGGTCCCTCCTAATAATGTGTCCAAAGTATGAGACAAAGTCTTACCCTCCTGGTCTCTAAGGAGAACTCAGGCAGTACTTTTTCCAAGACAGATTTGTTTGTGCTTCTGGCAGTGCATGGTCCTTTCAGTATTCTTCTCCAACACCATAACTCAAATGTATCCATTCTTTTACGGTCTTCTTCATTCATTGTCAAATTTCCACATGCATATGAGACAA
>NW_006408547.1:24302983-24304819 GCF_000296735.1 Chrysochloris asiatica | reverse complement strand
TTGTTCTGTCTGAATGACTGTCTTTTTTTGGTCTATGTACACATTCCTCATGAGCACAATGAAATGTCCCGGAATACCCATATTTACAATGTCATCCATAGTTTGTAATGATCCACACAGTCAAAAGCCTTTGCATAGTCAATAAAGCACAGGTAAACATCTTTCTGGAATTCTATGCTTTCAGTCAAGATCCATCAGCAGTTACATTCCTAATTCCATGTCCTCTTCTGAATCCAGCTTGAATTTCTGGAAATTCCCTGTCAATTTGCTGTTATAATCATTTTTTAATAATATTTAACAAACTTTTACTTTCATATGATATTAATGATATTGTTCAAGGATTTCTGCATTCCGTTGAGTCACCTCTTTTTGGAATGGGCACAATATGGATCTCTTCCAATTAGCTGACCAAATAGCTGTCTTCTAAGTTTCTTTGCATAGACCAGTGAGTGGCTTCTGTGCTGCCTCAGCTTGTTGTAAGATTTCCATCTATATTCCGTCAATGGCTGGAACCCTGTTTTTCTCCAATACCTGCAATGCAGCTTGGGCTTCTTCCTTCAGTACCATCAGTTATTGATTACATGCTACTTCTTTAAATGATTGTAAATTGATCATTTTGGTGGGAGGGGCAGTATTTGTTTATTCCTTCTATCTTCGTTTGATACTTTCTTCATCATTCAATATTTTGCCCACAAGATGCTTCAATAGTGAATGTTAAAGCTTGCATTTTTTTCTTCACTTCTTTCAGCTTGAGAAATGCTGAGTATCTGCTCCCCTTTTAGTCTTCTAATTCCAGATCTTTGCATATTTCACTATACAATACTTTATTTTGTCTTCTTGAATTGCCCTTTGATATATTCTGTTCAACTCTTTAACTTCTTTATTTCTTCCATTCACTGACGAGCAAGTTTCAGAGTCTCTTCTGACATCCATTTTGATCTTTTCTGTCTTTTTAATGACCTTTTGCTTTCTTCCTGTATGATGCTCTTGATGTCATCCCATAGCTCTTCTGGTCTTTGTTCATTAGTATCTAATGTATCAAATCTGTTATTGAGATGATCTCTACATTCAGGTGGGATAGGTTCAAGATAATATTTTAGCTCTTGTGGACTTGTTTTAATTTTATTCATCTTTAACTTGAACTTGCATATGAGCCAATGATGGTCTCTTTCACAGATGGTCCCTGGCCTTGTTTTGGATGATGACATGGAGCATTTACACTGTCACATCTCACCACTGCATCAGTTTGATTCCTGTGTATTCCATCTGGTGAGGGCTTTTATTTATATCATTCAAAACATATTTGCAAGCTTTTGAACAAACAAGATGGCAGATCGAGTGGAAGTGTAGTAAACAGCTCCGCCAACAACAACATAGAATACCCGACCAAGCAGGCTCAGGGGATGGTCCCAGAACTCTGAACCACGTATAAAGGAATATTTAGAAGGTTGGAAGGCTTATAGCTGGGGGAATTTGTGGCAGAAGTAAGAAATCCATTGCTTTCTAGTCCGGGATGCTCAGCTGCTCCAGGAGGCGCCATCTTGGGTGAGACCAAGCGGGGGAAGGATCGGAGTGGCCACAGACGCCTCGCAGAACCACAGAGATAAAGGCGTGGACATTATTTTCTTTTGTTATTTGTTCATTGGTCCCTTGCTCTCTGTGCACCTCCATTCTGGTGACTATAGGGGTGCGTGAGCTAGTGGACACCCTGTTGCAGACCGTGAAAGCCTGGTCAGAGGTTCGAGGCCCTATAGGCCCGAATGTAACAGATCTAGCCACCTGGCAGTTAATAACAAATTATTTTTAATCTTAATATCCAGTTATGTTTTATTAATT
>NW_006408547.1:24275226-24287633 GCF_000296735.1 Chrysochloris asiatica | reverse complement strand
CCAGAAGAAGAAACAAATCTGTGTTGGAAGAAGTACAGCCAGAATTCTCCTTAGAAGCCAGAATGGTGAAACTTTGTCTCCCATACTTCAGATATATTATCAGGAGGGTCCAGTCCCTGAAGGACAGCAGCTTATTAAAGTGGAGGGTCAACAAAATACAGGAAGACCCCCAATGAAATGGATTGGCACTTTGGCAGCAGCAGTGGACTCAATCATAGCAACAACTGTGAGGATGGTGCAGGCCGGGGCTGTGTTTTGTTCTGTTGTATATAGGATCGCTATGCATCAGAACAAACGCTACAGAACCTAACAAGAACAACATAAGATGAACAATAGCAACAGGGCAGCAGGAACTCTTTAGAGCAATCAACCATATGTGATGAACAGGGCATCATTTGTCCAGAGATAGAGGTCAGAAGGCAGGAAGGGGTAGGAAAGAAAGACAACTGGGAACTGTAAGCACAGGGGGAATGGGGAAGGGCACTGTTACATTGTAGGAACTGCCACAAACCAAACTAGGTCTGAATTGTTGAATGCAAAACCAATTTCCTATGTAAACTTTTACTTATATCACAAGAAAAAGTTAAAAGAAAAGAAAAATGAATATCTTTTGATGTTTTAAACATACAGAATTGCCCCAAAGTGTTTCCAGGGTTGTACATCTTTATGGAAGCAGAGCGTCAGATCTTTCCCCGGAGAGCAGCAGGAAGGTTTGAACCACAGAAATTCTAGTTAACAGACAAGTACTTAACAACTGTTCCCTCAGAGGTCCCCAAAATAAGTAGCTGTTTTTGTTCAGTGTCACTTATAAGGGCACTGTATAGGGTTTCCGAGAAGCCTCTAGTGGGTTTGAACCACTGGCCAGGTTAGCGATGCGTTCAAAGGTTTTGAGTTCTTGCATTTTCCATGAAAAAACCTTAAGTACCAATTAATAAAAAATTTTAATGAGTGAAGAAGTCAAGCCATAATCTCTAAGGAAGTAGTAAAAGAATAATAAAAAAGCATATAGCTTCCATGCTAATAAATGAAACAATTTAAAAACTAGAAAGAAAACAAGAAAGGACAGGAAAGGAAGAGCAAAAAGGGAAGCCAAGAGAAAGCAAGTAACCTGAAAAAGCAAAAACATCAAGATACAGGAGGATGGAAAGTAAACAGAAGAAAAATCATCTATCTTGTAAACACTGATTTTTTAAAAGACTGATATTAGAAAGCCTCATCTTTCTCCCACTGAACAGCTGGTAGTTTCGAACTGCAGCAGCCTGATTCAGAAGAAGTGCAGCCAGAGTGCTCCTTAGAGGCCAAGATGGCCAAACTTCGTCTCTCATACTTTGGACATAATGTCAGTAGGGACCAGTCACTGGAGAAGGATACCATGTTTGGTAAGGTGGAGGGTCAGAGAAGAAGAGGAAGACCCCCAACAAGATGGATTAGCCAAGTAGCAGCATTGATGGACTTAAGCGTGGCAACAGTCGTGAGGTTGGCCCAGGATCAGGCAGTGTTTCATTCTGCTGTGCATAAGGTCGCTTTGAGTCAGTGCCGACTTGATGGCACCTAACAACAACAAGATACCAGAGCTCCTTAAAAGACTGATATGCCATATTAAAATCAAAATGGTTCTTAAGTGCATAAAAATGCTAGAACTGGCAGAGGAGAATATAACAATAAAGGGATAATTTCATATGGAAGATTTAGCTGTTTTGAATTTCCATGCAACTATTAGGATTACTTCAATCTTTGAATTGTAATAAATATAAAGGTAAGAAGCATTTACCACTCAACAGTGTTTCCCTGCAGACTTCAGTGCTGTTCAGCAGGGTCTTCATGCTGCTCAACCATCACCACTAACCAATCCTGAAATTTCCATGTTTATTAAGCTAAAATTGATGGAACTAAAAGACCAACTACATAAATACAAAATGTGAAAGATTTTACACATCCCTCTATCGATAAACGAGCAGGATCATAAAACCCAGTGTTTCAGGCTGGGTTCTCCAGAGAAGCCGAGCTAGTGAATCTTACATATGTATTGATACAGATAGATTTGTCTCAGGACAATGGCTCACAAGGGTCACAACACGGTTATAGAAGTTGGCAAGTTCCAAGGTGACTCACATAGCTGCAGGGGTTGATGACTCCAAGATCACCAGGTTAGATAGCAGACTTCTGGCTGCAGAGGCAAAAGCATCCAAGAGCAGCAGGCTGTAGACGCTAATGATTCCCAGAACCCGAAAGCAAGATGGCAGGCAGCTGGCTCAGGTCCAAGGATCTAGATGTCAGATGATGAGCCAGATGCAAGCTCCAGACCCAACAAAAAACAAGGGAGATTGCCCGAGCTTCCACATATGCATATTGGAAGCAGGCTACACCCCTAAGGAAATTCCCTTTCAATTGATAAGCTGCTCATAGCTAATCTCACTCTAGAGGTGATTATATGATATCAGGTCTCTTCATGGGGATAGATCCATTATAACTTCCAAACCACTGACTATCGTAGCGTAGTCAAGTTGACACACAACCTTAACCATCATACCCAATATGGATACATGCACCTTGAATAGCACATTTCTGTTCAACTTTTGTTCACAGCTATATAGATACCAACCCTGCCCCTGCAAAAGAAAACAAGTTCTTTAAAAGTAACATGGAAAAATTACTATAATCTATCTCTTTCTCTCTGTGTATACAGCTGAGCTATTGAGAAAATCTTAACAAATGCCAATGACTGATATAATGCCTGTTGCTGTGATTTTGGAAGTCATGCCACTGATATTTTAAATACCAACAGGGTCAAGGGTCACCCATGGTTTCACATGAGTTTCCAGACGAAGACAGACTAGGAAGAAGGGGAGACAGACTACTTCCGAATATTTAGTCTGTCTAAACCTTCTGGTGTGGCGCTGTGGATCAGCACTGGACCGTGAACCACAAGGTTGGCAGTTCAAACCCACTAGCTGCTCTTTGAAAACCCTATATGGGGTCACTATGAGTTGGAACCAACTTGATGGCACTTAACAACAACAAACCTTATGAATAGCAGTGGAGCATGGTCAAATAGTACCAGAATATTGAATATTGAAATATGATGAAGAGCACCAGAATACTATCAGATACTAAGTCAGCATACGAGCCCCTCAGGTTGGGAGGCCCTCAAAATATGACTGGAATGAGCTGCCTCCTCAAAGTAGAGCTGACCATAATGACACGAATGGAGTAAAGCCTTCAGGATCTTCATTGGTGATGAGGTTCAAGTTAAAATGAAGAGAAACAACTATAAACACCCATTAATTATCAGAACATGGAATGCATGAAGTATAAATCTAGGAAAATTGGAAATTGTAAAAAATGAAATGGAATGTATAAACATTGATATTCTTGGCATCACATGACTTACTAGGGTAGAAATGACAAACTGAAGAGGAATGGCATCACAATCATCAGCAAAATGAACATTACAAGACCTGTCTTGAAGTACAATGCTGTCTGTGATAGGATGTCCATACATCCGCAAGGATGACCAGATTTACCCACCAACCACTAAAGTCAGTGATGATGGAATTGATGAATTCTACCAACTTCTTCAGTCTGAAATTGGTCAAACATTCAATCAAAATGTATTGATAATTACTGGTGATTGAAATGCAAATGCTGTAAACAAAGAGCAAGGATCAGTCGTTGGAAGATATGATCTTGGTGACAGAAACAATGCAGGAGATTGCACGATAGAATTTTGCAAGACCAATCAATGACTTGTTCATTGCAAATACCGTTTTTAAACAATATAAAAGGTGACTAGTAAGGTAGAGTCCCCACTGAATGATTTTCATCTTGTCTAGATGGGTCTAGTGAAAGGAGATGGGGATAAGATTCTTATGATTCAATAGTGAGAAGTTGTTATCATGGCTAATTGCAGTTGTCACAACTGTAAGGCAGAAATTTTGTAACATAAAAGGGGGACTAGTTAATCTTACATTCCAGGAACAGAGGACCCTAGGACTATCAAGGAAAAAGAGCATGAGTAGAATGTGGAACCCTCATCCAGTGAAGCAGTGACACCAGAGATGGAGGCAGAGATGCAGACATGGAGAGAAAGAGCAGCTGAAGACTCTAGACTCATGGAAAGAGAAAGATTGAGTGTTAGTGGCCAGGAGGCAGGCTTGCAGAATGTGCCCTTTGGCTGTTTAAATGATTATATGTTCCTGAGTGTTTGGGTGTACATCTCCCCTCAAAAAACAACAACAGAAGGAATACAAGCAAATACTGTTGAATGATGGATGATGCATGGAGGGGACTGTAATCATTGCAATGAAACAATAAGTGTAAAAACAAAGTTCTCCCATGTAATGCACATGGACCTTACCAGATGGAATACACAGAAATCAAATTGACAGTATCTGTGGAAAGAGACAGTAGAAAAGTTCCATATCATTAGCTGAAACAAGGTCAAGTGTAGACTATGAAAAAGACCATCAACTGCTCATATGCAAATTCTGGCTGAAGCTGAAGAAAATTCAAACAAGTCCAGAAGAGCCAAAAAATGACCTTGAATATATCCCACCTGAATATAGAGATCATCTGAAGAAGAGATTTGACTTATTAGACACTAAAGACTGAAGACCAAAAGAGTTGTGGGATGACATCAAGAACATCGTACAGGAAGAAAGCAAAAGGTCATTAAGAAGACAAGAAAGAAGGAAAATACCAAAATGGATGTCAGAGGAGATTGTGAAACTTGCTCACTAGTGTAGATATGCTAAAGCAAATGGAAGAAATTAGAGGAAAGGAACTGAATATAATATTTCAAAGAGCAGCTCGAGAAGACAAAGACAAATATTATAATAAAATGTGCAATGATGTGGAGTTAGAAAACCAAAAAAATTCAAGCCTCGACTTGAAACACTGAAGGACCGGGAGGAATACACAGGGTCATTTTACCTAAAGAAATGGTCAATGTTCAACCATTTCAAGAGGTAGCATATGATTAAAAAAAAAAAAAAAGATATTAAAGGAAGAAGTCCAAGGTGCATTGAAGGCACTGGCAAAGAACATGGCACTGGGAATTGATGGAATACAAATCGAAATCTTTCAACAAACTGATGAAGTACTGGAGCTACCTGGCCAACTGACTGGAAGAGATCCATATGTTTGCCCATTCCAAGAGAGGTGACCCATTGGAATGCAGAAATCATCAGATGATATCATTAATAGCTCATTCAAGTAAAATTTTGCTAAAGATAATTTTTAAAAAGTGACTGTAACCATACATTGACAGAGAACAGACAGGACGTGGAACAAGGGATATCATTGCTGATGTAAGATGGATCTTGGCTGAAAGCAGACAATACCAGAAAGATGTTTGCCTGTGCTTTACTGACTACACAAAGCCTTTGATTATGTGGCTCATGACAAGCTATGGACAACATTGCGGAGAATGAGCATTCCAGAACACTTCATTGTGCTCATGACAGATGTATTCATATCCAACAGGCAGTTGCTTGAACAGAACAAGGGAATACCGAATGTTTTACAATTAGAAAAGGTGGGCACCAACATTGTATTCTTTCATCATACTTATTCAATCTGTATAATGAGCAAATAATCTGAAAGCCTGGATTATATGAAGGAAAACATGGCATCAGGATTGGAGGAAGACTCATTAATAACCTGTGCTATGCAGATGATAAAACCTTGCTTGCTGTAAGTGAAGGACTTAATATACTCACTGATGAAGATCAAAGACCACAGCCTTCAGTATGGGTTGCCCCTCAATGTAAAGAAAACAAAAATATTCACCACTGAACCAATAAACAGCATCCATATAAATGGAGAAAAGATTGAAGTTGCCCAACACTTAACTTTGCTGGGATCAATCACCAACAATCATGGAAGCAGCAGTAAAGAAATCAAACGATATATTGCATTAGGCAAATCTGCTACCCAAGACCTCTTTAAAGTGTGCACCATGGTATTTTCAGTAATCATGCATGTGAAAGTTGGACAATGAATAAGGAAGCCTGTAGAACAATTGATGTGCTTGTGTTACAGTGTTGGAGAAGAATATTAAAGGTACCATGGATTGCAAAAAGAACAAGCAACTCTGTTTTGGAAGAAGTACAGCCAGAGTGTTCCTTATTGTCCAGGATAGCCAGACTTCAGGTCTCTCATGCTTCAGACATAGTATCAGGAGGGCCCAGTCCCTGGAGAATGGTATCATGTTTAATAAAGTGGAGGATCATAGAAAAAGAGGAACTCTCCCAACGTGATAGACTGGCACAGTGGCAGCAGCGATGGGCTCAAGCGCAGCAATGATTGTGAGGTTGTTGCAAGACCAGGTAATGTTTCATTCTATTGTGCACAGGATCATTTTGAGTTGGTACCAACTCAGTGGTACCTAACAACAACAATAACAACATATCTTTTCATCTCAATGCATTTAAGTTAGAAATGAAAAAAAAGAAGCAAATATTCCCCATAAATTTTTGGTTTAAGAAATTACATTCACTGCTAAATTAACCATGGGTAAGTAAAAATCACAGTGAAAATTTAAAAAATATTTTGATATGAATAAAATACTCATTATATAAAACAATGTTATTTAATCCTTAAATACCTTAGCTCAAAACTCTAAGGATGTGTTTCAAGTCACACATAGAAGGACATTTTCAGTTATGACCATATATGCTAGAATTAGAAAAAGACTGGAAATCAATGAGCTAAGAAAACATTTCAAGAATTTGGGAAGGGGCCTGGGGCATCTGGAGTCCTGCCATGTCACTATCCAATCGGCAGAAGGAGTACAAATGCAGGGACCTGGTGTTCATCAAAATGAAGGGTTACCAACACTGGCTGGCCCGGATTGACCAGAAGCCTGGGGCTGCAGTGACATCAACAGCCAACAAGTACCAAGACAGCATTCCTGGGCCCCAAAGACCTCTTCCCTTATGAAGAGTCCAAGGAGAAGTTTGGCAACCCCAACAAAAGGAAAGGGTTTAGCAAGGGGCTGTGGGTGATCAGAAACAACCTTACTCTCAAGGTTTCTGCCTCCCAGGAAAAGAACCACGTGGAAGAGGCCACAGAGGGTGCTGGTGACAAGAAGGAGACTGCTGAGGGCAGCAGCGATGAGGAAGGGAAGCTGGTCACTGACCAGCCTACCAAGGAGAAGAATAAAAAGGGGGCACTGAAGAGGAGAGCAGGGGACCTGCTGGCAGACTCCCCAAAACGTCTCAAGGAGGTTGAGGACATCCAAGGAGAGAGGAAGGAGGCATCTGCCTTGGAGAGTGAGAGGCCACTGTCTGCAGAAATAGAGAAGAGTAGCACCTCCTCTGAGCCTGGCCCTGGCTGGAGGTCTCCCCAGCAGGAGGAAGAAGAGGCTGCCAAGAAAGATGCTGAGGTCCCAGGCACCAGAGACTAAGAGTCTACAGCCACCAATATTTCAAGAGGAACTCCCACCCCATTCCTGGGCTGTCTGGGTGCTTCTGGGGAAACTAGCCATGATGTGCAAACTGGGAACCCCTTGCCCAACCTTTACCATTCCCCTCTTCCACTGACTCTCCCCACTTCCAGCCTGGCCTCTGGAGATTGATCTGGATTGGGGAGGCCCAGTGGCCCTCACCTCCATGTCCCTACACCCCTGTGATCTGATTCAGGGCCAACTCCTCTGCTCTCTGAGATGAGCTGAGGTCATATTCCTTTCCTGACTAGAACTGCTTCCAAGGACTTGGGGATGGGCTAGCTTTTCCAACCTCCTGACACGGTCTCTGTCTCCTCAAGGCATTCTGAAACTGAGTCTGAGAGGTAGAAGTGGAAAGGCGGCTGGATAAACAACAGGGTGGATGCCTGGGGGCCTAGGTGGGGCAATACTAAAGTTATGGAAGAGGTGGGGGGCAGGAAAGCAGCCTCTTCCAGAGCTCCTGACCCCTCTCACACCTGAATCTCTGCTGCCTAAATTCAGGAAAGTCGGACACCTTATGGAGGACGGGCTACCTTCCATTAGGAAAAGCCCATTCTTCTTTTTGCTAACCTAGGAAGTTCTGGGAGTTGTAGTTTATCATCAAAAGATTTGGGCCAAAAACTTGAGACCTAAAGGGTTGACTTCACTCAGCTTGGATTGGAGTGAAGAGCATCTTTCCCTCTCATGCGCACAATGAAGTGTTCTGGAATACTCATTCTCTGCAATGTTGTCCGTAGCGTGTCATGATCCACACAATCGAAAGTCTTTGCATAGTCAATAAATCACAGGGAAACATCTTACTGGTATTCTCTGCTTTCAGCCAAGATCCATCTGACATCAGCATTGGTATCCCTCATTCCACATCCTTGTCTGACTCCAGCTTGAACCTCTGAAAATTCCTTGTCAATGGAATTGCAGCCATTTAAAAATCATCTTTAACAAAATTTTACTTGCATGTGATATTAATGATATTGTCCTATGATTTCTGCATTCCTTTGAGTCACTTCTCTTTGGACTGGGCACAGATCTAAATCTCTTCCAATCAACTGACCGGGTAGCTGTAGCTGGCTTCCAATTTTCTTGGTGGAGATAAGTGAGTGCCTCCAGTGCTTCATCAGTTTGCTGAAAGATTTTGATTTGTTGTCCATCAATTTCTGGTGCCTTGTTCTTTGCCAATGCCTCCAGTGCACCTTGGACTTCCTCCCTAAGTATCATTGACTCTTGATCATATGCCACCGCAGCACAGCAAATTGACAGACAAGTGGTAGAAGTTTGAATATCAACTGGGTATTGGATGTTAATAACTATCTTAGATGTGATACTGGTAGTTAGAGAATACAGTAGAATGTTCTTATCCTTGAGACTTTTGCTGAAGTATTTAGTAAAGAAACTACATGATATTTGCAACCTACTTGCTATTTGTTTAAAAATAATATATATATATACACACACAGAAAGGGAAATTAAGAAAACAAAACAAAAAAAAGTCAAATTTTATTCTGTCCATAAAGTATGCCTATGTCTATGTTGGAGGAGAATACTGAAAGTGTCATGGACTGCCAAAAGAACCAATAGATCTATTTTGGAAGAAGTGCAGCCAGAGTGCTCCTTGGAGGCCAAGATGGCTAAGCTTCGTCTCTCATACTTTGGACATATTGTCCAGAGGGAACTGTCGCTGGAGAAGGATGTCATGCTGGGTAAGGTGGAGGGTCAGAGAAAAAGAGGAAGAGCCCTAACGAGATGGATCAGCCAGGTGGCATCATTGATGGACTCAAGTGTGGCGGCGGTAGTGAGGTTGGCCCAGGATCGGACATTGTTTTCTTCTGCTGTGCATGGGGTCGCTATGAGTCGGTTCCAACTCGATGGCACCTGACAACAACATGCTCATTATACTTTTCAACTTTTTTCTAAATCTATAAATTTTCCATCAGTAAATAAAAATCAGAATTAAATGCAAAGTATTATACAACATAATGAAATGATATTTTTTTCCAGGTATTCAAGACTGGTTCAATATCAGAAAATCAATCCGTGTAATCCACCATATGAACAGAACTAAAGAAGAAAAAGTATATAATCATATTTTAATTGGCACAGAAACAGCATTTAACAAAGTACAATCTCCCTTTTTATAAAAACAAACAAATCAATCAACAAACAAAAAACACTCATGAAACTAGGAATAGAGGGAAAGCAGCTACAAAAACCGATGGTTAACACACTTAATGGTAAAGACTGAATATTTTCCTCTTAAAATCAGAAAAAAGGCAGGAAATGTCCTTCTCATCATTCTTTTCAAAGTAATACTGGACTACCTTCCTGGTATAGTGCTATAAGATAAGCACAGGACTGCTAACCACAAGGTTGCTTGGTTGTTCAAACCTACCTGTTGCTCCTCAGAAAGCCTATACAGGGTCGCTATAAGTAAAAATGGACTCAATGGCACTTAACAGCAACAACAACAACAACTTGCCTATACTAACAGAGACTGAAGTAGAACACTTGAATGGTCCTATAAAAAAAGAAGAAATTGATCTGGTCATTTAAAAAACAGTCTGGGCCCAGATGGTTTTACTGGTGAATGCTACCAAACATTCAGAGAAGAGCTGACACTAATTCTACACACACTATTTTAATACATAGGAAAGGATGGGAAACTTCTGAATTCATTGGATACAGTAGGCATAACCCTAATATCAAAAACAAGCAAAGACATCACTGCGATAGTGAAGGTTTTGTGTCAACTTGAGTGGGCCAGGATTCCCAGTGGTTTGGTATCTAGATGTGGTTATCTCCATGGTGAGATCTAAAACACAGTAACTCACTCTATGATGATTGGCTATGAGCAGGCATACTTAACTCTATGATGATTGGCTATGAGCAGGCATAGTTAACTCTATGATGATTGGCTATGAGCAGGCATGGTTAACTCTATGATGATTGGCTATGAGTAGCCAATTAATTGAAAGGATGTTTCCTTGGGGTTGTGGCCTGCTTCCAATATAATGGACGTTCAGGCAACGCTTGCTTGCTTTTCTGCTGGATCTGAATTTTGCATCTGGCACAACTTCCAGCCTCTGGTTGTTTGGACTTGCGCCAGTGGCCGGTCTTTCTGCCTGCCTTTCTGTCTGCCTGATTGTCTGAGGCAGCATGTGATGAAGAGCTAATAGTACTGAAGGAAGAAGTCCAAGATGCCCTGAAGACATTGGCAGAGAATCCAGTTCTGAGAATTGATGGAATACAAATTGAAATCTTTCAACAAACTGATGCAGCACTGGAGGCCCTTACTCTTCTATGCCAAGAAATTTGGAAGACAGTTACCTGGCCCAGTAATTGGAACTGATCCATATCTGTGCCCATTCCAAAGAGAGGTGACCCAACGGAATGTGGAAATCCTCACATATCGTTAATATCACATGCAAGTGAACTTTTGCTAAATATCATTTTTAAATGGCTGCAACAATACTTTGGAAGGTAACTGCCAGAGGTTCAAGCCAGATTCAGAAGAGGACATGGATGAGGGATATCATTGTTGATGTCAGATGGATCTTGGCTGAAAGCAGAGAATACCAGAAAGATGTTTACCTGTGCTTCATTGACTATGTAAAGACTTTTGACTGTGTGGATCATTACAAGCTATGGATAATATTGTGAAGAATAGGTATTCTAGAACACTTAGTGGTGCTTATGAGGAAATTGTACATAGACCAACAGGCAGTTATTTGATGAGAAAAAGGAGACACTGAATAGTATAAAATCAGGAAAGATATGGGCCAGGGTTGTATTCTTTCACCATACTTATTCAAGCTGCATGCTAAGCAAATAATCCAAGAAGATGGATTATATGAAGAAGAATGTATCATCAGGATTGGAGGAAGACTCATTCACAACCTGTGGTATGCAAACGATGACTTGCTTGCTGAATATGATGAGGACTTAAAATAATTATTGGTGAAGATCAAAGACTACAGCCTTCGTATGGATTGCACCTCCATGTAAAGAAAACAAAAATCCTCACCACTGGACCAATAAATAACATCATGATAAATGAAGAAAAGATTGACGTTGTCAAAGACTTCATTTTGCTTGGATCCACTATCAACATTCATGAAATCAGCAGTCAAGAAATTAAATGACATAATGCATTCAGAAAATCTGTTTCACAAGACCTCTTTAGAGAATCCAAGAGCAAATATGTCAGTTTGAAGACTAAGGTATGTCTGACCCAACCTGTGTTGTTTTTAATAGCCTCATACATATGTGAAAATTGGACAATGAATAAAGAAGACCGTAGAAGTATTGATGCATTTGAGTTATGATGCTAGAGAAGGATATTAAAAGTACCATGGAATGCAAGAAGAATACACAAATCTGTGTTGGAAGAAGTACAACCAGAATGCTCCTTAGAATCCTGGATTGGGAGACTTTGTCTTCATACTTCAGACATAGTATCAGGAGGTACGAGTCCTTGGAGAAGAACATCATGCTTGGTAAAGGGGAGGAATAGAGAGAAAGAGAAGACCCCCAATGAGATGGACTGGCATGGTGGCAGGAGCAACAGACTCAAGCATGACAACCATTGTGAAGATGATACCGGATGCGACAGTGTTTTGTTCTCTTATGCATTGTGCTGCTATGAGTTGGACCGATTTGATGGCATCTAGTAACAACTAGCATTTACCTTTGCTGCAAACATATCCATCAGTGTGGTTGAGCATACAAGGGGAAAAGTCATGAAAACTTCTCAGACATTGCCAAACACATTGAGGAAGTAAGTTGATGGGGTTGGGGTTCAAGACCACAGCCTCAGAGGACATCATGATCAATTGGAATAGTAGGCTGCAATGACAGTGTTTTATATCCTGTTTTGGTGAGTAGTGACTTTATTGTTGTTGTCAGGTGCCATCGAGTCGGAACCGACTCATAGCGAACCCATGCACAGCAGAACGAAACAATGTTC
>NW_006408547.1:24262504-24274146 GCF_000296735.1 Chrysochloris asiatica | reverse complement strand
ACAGCCTCTTCTGAATCCAGCTTGAACCTCTGGAAGTTCTCTGTCAATGTATGATTGTAGCCGTTTCTGTATTACCTTTAGCAAAACTTTGCTCTGCTATGAAAACTCTATGCATAGCAGAGTAGTGACTAGGCTCCTAAAAACTCATGAACACCCATCTAAGAGGCAACTACCATTCTCTCTGTGTGTGGAGGAAAGAGGAATTAGGAAAATTGAAGACACTTGAATTGTTTATTCCAATGGACTAATAGAACTGCGCAACATCAGTCTCCATGATCCTGAGACCAGAGGAACTGAATATTACCTGACTACCATTACTAACGGAGTCCTGGTGTGGCGCTGTGTGTTAATGCGCCAGACTGCAAAGCTATTTGAACTGCAAGGTCAGCGGTTCAAGCTCACTAGCTGCTCCTTGGAAACCCTATACAGGGTCGCTATGTGTTGGAACCGACTCAAAAGCACGTCATAACAACAACCATTACTAACAGTTCTGAAAGAGATCATATTAGAAGGTCCTGGGTAGAGTTGGATAAATTGTGGAACAAAACTCAAAATTACAAAAAAGACCAGGTCAGAAAGAGACTGGAGGAACCTGAGACTACTTCAGGTTTGAAACTGAGTTCACCCCTGTGGCTCATTTCAGCCAAGCAGTGGATGGACTTAGAGGGGAACAACATTGATGAAATATGCACACCATGGAATGGTCAAGCATTCAAGATCAAAAGAGCAGCAATTAACCTAAGGACAAAATTTAGAACGTTGAGAAAGAAGATGACATGGTAGCAGGAATTCCAGAGAGGAAGTGAGCTAGTTGATGTTACATAAGAGGAGGATAGTGACTGAAATGAAACCAAGTACAGTTGTTGAATGTAGAACCTTCACTCATCACAATACAAATTTAGAGAAAAAATAGTCCAGGACCTTCTAGTGACTGCAATAAGGCAAGGAAAAGAAATTAAACTCACTCTGATTCACGAATTGGAAAGGGACAATACAACAACTGCTCCTGTTTGCATTTAACATTAGAAAATCCCAAGGACTTTGCAAAAAAAAAAACAAAACAACAAAAAACCCCAAAACAAACACTTATAACTAAAAAGTGAGTTCAGCAAGGAAAAAAGATGCAGATTGTTGTGTTGTTGTTAAGTGTTGTCCAGTCAGTACTGACTCATAGTGACCCTGTGTAGGATTTCCAAGGAGCAGTGGGTGGGTTTGAACCACCAACCTTGTGGTTAACAGTCCAGTGGTGATCCTACAGTGCCACACCAGGACTCCAGTACTTATATAAACAATATAAATAATTGCATTTCTAAGTATTAGAGATGAATATGCAGAAAGTAAAATAAAACATTCCAGTGCCCTGAATAGTCTTCAGAAAATGAAATATTACAATACACCTGAAGGCACACGCAGGATCTATATAATGAAATTATAAACTATGGATGAAAAAAAAATCAAAGATTTATATAAATGGAGAAGTTATTCATGTTTATGAGTTGGAAGACTCAACATGGGAAAAGATGTCAATTTTCCTCAAATAGATCTATGGGTTTAGTACAGTTCCCATCATAAACCCAACAGGCTTTTGTCACAGACACTGAAAACTTACATGGAAAGGTACAGGCCTAGAAGAGCTAAAGCAGTATTAACGTTGTTGTTTCTAGGTGCCATCAAGTTGGTACCGACTCATAGTGACCCTATGCACAACAGAATGAAACACTACCCGGTCCTGAGCCAACCTCACTATGGTTGTCACACTTGAGTCCACTGATGCTGCTACTTTGCCAGTCCATCTCACTGGGGGTCTTCCTTTTTTTCTCTGACCCTCCACCTTACCAAATATGTGTCGATAGAGGAGAAGAACACGAGAACAAGCAACTCTACAAGTGGTTTAAACTCATAGCAACCATATAAAAGGTTTCCCGGATTTTGATTGTTTTGAGGAGCAGGAAGCCTCACTTTTGATTTGAAGGCTTATTGTATAGTTGTATGGAGTTCTGTTGTGGCACTAGACTGTAAGGTCATTTGAACTACAAGATCAGTAGTTCAAGCTCATCAGCAGCTCCTGGGCAACCCTATACAGGGTCACTCTGAGTCCCAACTGACTTGACGGCACTTAACATCAACAAATATAGTTATATAGTGGCAGCAACAATGGACTGAAACACAACGGTCACGAGGATGACTTAGGACCACGGAGTGTTGTGTTTTGTTGTGCATAGGGTCACTGTCACTCGGAACCGAGTCAACTACCATAAAGTTATAGAGATAAAGACAGTGTGGTGTTGATAATTGAACACACACAGAGATGAGGGGAACAATTCAATAGTGAACCCAGAAATAGATTCATACACATGTAAGCAACTGGTTTTTCACAAAGGCACCAAAACTGTTAAATGGAGGAAGGATAACCTTTTCAACAAACATTGTTGGAGCAACTGGGCATTGCTGGGTCAAAACACTGAACCTTAACCTAAACCTCACACTTCATCCAAATACTAATTCAGAAACAATCGTGGAGTCCTACCACGTTCAACAGACTCCTGTGAACCCGGGTGGAGACCTGGTTGGCCAGCAGTGTGGCAAGACTTGGGGACTCCTGGGCCCAGAGTCAGTGACATAGCCACAGAGGACTAGAGTGGAGAGTGAAGCGTCCAGCTGGTAAGAAGAGAGGGCATATGCACAAGAATACCCACACTTGCAGATAATACATACTCGACCTGGCTTCAATGGCTGGATGATCAGAACTTGACTAGAAGATGAAAGGAGAGGAAAAAAAAGAGTAATCTGATACAATTTGATGAACTTGACCTACACCTATGAATGCAGTAGCTCAAAAGAGGGAACAAATCTTTACAGCAAGGATCATTCCCACCCCCTCCATACACAGAGTAGACAGGGATGGGTGACTTGGACATTGGCTACCCAAAATGGGGGGCGGGGGAGGGGCGGGACTACAAAGGCAAGGAGCTCTGATACCGTAGTGGTTATGAATCGGGCTGCTAACCTCAAGGTCAGCAGTTTTAAATTACCAGCCATTCTGCAGGAGAAAGATGAAGCTTTCTGTTCCCATAAAGATTTACAGCCTCAGAAACCCTGTGCAGAGTCACTATGAGTCAGAACTGACTCCACAGTACTTAACAACAACAAACAAAGGCTTACAAGCTTTCAAGAAGGAACCTAGATCTAGAGGGCGCGGAGGAAGGTAGAATCTCCATTGAGTAGTATTCAATCTGTCTGAGCGGGGCTGATGAAAGGAGATGGGGATAGCACTCATGTGGTACAATAGTGAATAACTGCTATCAGGACTGACTGTGAGGGTTGGAAATGTAAAGGTAGACATTTTGTAGCAAAAGGAGGGGAGTGGTTGACTTTGCAATCTAGGAGCAGAGGTCCCTGGGACCATCAAGGGAGAAGAGCAGAGAACAGGACTCTACCCAGAGAAAGAGTGATGGCAGAGATGGAGGCAGAGATGATGACGTGGAGAGATGGAGAGGCTGGGAACTCTAGATCCAGAGAGGGAGAGGGGCTGTGTGCTTATGACCGAGGGGCAGGCTTGCGGGGTATACCCTTTGGTTGTTTGATGATGCATGGAGAGGATTGTAACCATGGCAATGAAATGATATACGATAGGATGAATGTTAAGCTAATGTTCTCCCATGTAAACTATGGCATAATTCACAATAAAACATTTAAAAAATATTGTGGACTTAAATGTAAAATTATATAACTTTTAAGGGGAAACAAATTATAGGAGAAAAATATCAGGACTAAGCGCTATACAAAGAATTCTTAGATTTGATACCAAAAGCACAATCTATAAAAGGAAAAAATGATCTATTGGACTTTGTCAAAAGTAAACACTTTTATTCTGTGAAAACAGGTAGAAAGGATGAAGTGACTTGTTAGAGACTGGCCTAAAATACTTGTAAGTACATCCACCTGAGGACTCTTACATCCATCCGCGGACTCTTAGCTAGGATATATAACAAGCTACCAAAACTCAATGATAAAGAGCAAACAATCCAATTAAAACATAAGCGAAAAACCTGAAAAGACATTTCACCAAAGATGATGTTAGATGACAAGCATGAAACATGAAAAGATGCTCAACACCATTAGCCAGTGTTTTTGTTGTTGTTGTCAAGTTCTGCTGTGTTAGCTCTGGCTTGTAGTAACGTTACACACTAAAGAACGAACCTTTGTCCAGTCCTGCACCATGCTCACAATTGTGGTTGTGTTTGAGACTACTGTATCCACACTTGAAGGTGTGGATTCCCTTGAAGGTCTTCCTTTTCTATGACCCTTTACTTTATTAAACATGATGTCCTTTTCCAGTCTGACTGTGCCTCTTCCTAGACAGATTGGTTTGTTCTTCTGGCAGTCCATGGCACCTTCACTCTTCTCCTCCAACACTATAACTCAAATGCATAGTTTCTTCTATGGTTTTCCTTATACATTGACCAACTTTCACATGCACAGGAGGCGGCTGAAAATACCAAGCCTTAGGCCAGGTGCATTCTGGTCACCAGAGTGACTGCTGTTTCTATGAGCATTGATGATGGATAAAAGAAAAATGAAATCCTAGACAACTTTAAGTTTTCCCCTCATTTATCATGATGCTTTTTATTGGTCTAGTTGTGAAGATTTTTGTTTTCTTTACATTGAAAAACGATTCTAAAGGCTGTATTGATTTTCATCAGTGAGTTCTTCAAGGCCTGTTTGCTTTCAAGGTTGTGTCTTCTGCATACTGCGTGTTGTTACTGAGTTTTCCTCCAATTTTGATGCCACACTCTTCTTCATATAATCCACCTTTTCAGATTACCTGCTCAGCATATATAGAGACTGAATAAGTATGGTGAAAGCATACAACCCAAATGCACACCTTTCTTGGTTTTAAACCATGAAGTTTTCCCGTGTTTTGTTCTAATGACTGCCTCTTGATCTATGTACGGGTTCAGCAAAAGCACAATAAGTGTTCTGGAATTCCCATGCCTTGTAATGTTATCCTTAGCTTCTTATGATCTGCACAGTTGAATGACTTTGCATTGCCAATAAGACACAGAAAAACATCTTTCTGGTATTTTCTGCTTTCAGCCAAGATCCATCTGATGTCAACAATGGTACACCTTGTTTCCAGTCCTCTTCTGAATCTAGCTTGAATCTCTGGCAGCTGCCTATCCATGTTCTGCTGCAACTGGTCCTGAATTATCCTCAGAAAAAGTTTACTTGCATGTGATATTAATGATATTGTTTGATAATTTCTGCATTCTGTATCGTCAGCTTTCTTTGGAGTGTGCATAAATATGAATCCTTTTCAATCAGTTGACTAGGTAGCTGTCTTCCAAAGTTCTGGGCATGGACTAGTGAGGGTGTGCTTCCAGAGCTGCGTCACTTTGTTGAAACATTTCAGTTTTTATTTGGCCAGTTCCAGAAGCCTTGGTTTCCTCTGATGTCTTCAGTGCAGCTTTGATTTCTTCCTTCAATAAATACCCTTGGTTCTTGATCACGTGCTACCTCTTGAAATGGCTAAATATTGACCAGTTCCCCTTGGTAGAGTGACTGCATTCCTTCCATCTTCTTTTGATGCTTCCTACATTGTTCAATATTTGCTCATTGTTGTTGTTATTGTTGTTAAGTGTTGTCAAGTCAGTACCAACTCATAGGGACCCTGTATAGGGTTTCCAAGGAGTGGCTGGTGAGCTTGAACTATTGACCTTGTGGTTCAAAGTGACCTTGCAATCCAGCACATTAACCCACAGTGCCACACCAGGACTCCATTTTGCTCATAGGATCCTTCAATATTGCAAGGCGAGACTTGATTTTTTCCTTCAGTTCTTTAAGTTTGAGAAGTGTCAAGTGTGTTCTTCTCTTCTTACTAGGCTGTTCTTAATCTGAAAACTCTTCTGGAACCTGCTCATCATAGGTAGCCCTCCTGGTATTTGAAACCCCAGTGGTATAGTGTCCAGGACCACAACAACACACAAACCACCACCTTACAACAAATTGCCAAATGAGGGGGGCACTACCTATTAGGGGCATGAAAATTAAAACTACAATAAGATCTCACACCCACCATTCACAAGGGTCAAACTAAAGAACGGTGATAACTGAAAATATTGTCAAGTGTGCAGAGAATCTGAGTCACTCATCCATTTCTGCTGAGAATCTAACATGGTACGATCACTTGGGAAACTATTTTGGCAACTTCTTATAAAACTAAATATACAATAGCACTTTGGGGTACTTTTTCTAGTGGAATGAAAACTTTTGCTCACACAAAACTTGTATACAAATGTTTATAGCAGCTTATACATGACAATCCAAAACAACTCACAAGACTTTTAGCAGTTGAATGTATAAATAAACTGGTACATCCACTGTACAGTAATCAAAAAGAACGAACTTTGATCATACAACACACTGGATGTATTTCCAGGAAATCAAGCTGAGTAGTAAAAAAAAAAAAAAAATTAATTCCAAAGTTTATATACTGTATGCTTCCTTCCATTTATATAGTGTTTTTAAAATGGCAACATTTTGGAAATGGAGAACAAGCTGGTGATCAGGGGTGAGTGAGTGACTAGGGCGTGTTTATGTTTATAAAAAAGACAACACAAGAATCCTGTATCTGTACCTTGGCTGCAGTGACAGACACAAGTGATAACATTTTATAGAACTCACCATACACTGGAGTAATAAATAACATTATAATCAATGGAGAAAAGATTGAAGTTGTCAAAGTCTTCATTATGCTTGGATCTACCATCAACACTCATGGAAGCAGCAGAAATCAAATGATGTATTCCATTAGGCAAATCTGCTGCACAAGACATCTTTTAAATGTTCAAGAGCAAAGATGGCAGCTTGAGGACTACAGTTGGGCAATGAATAAGGAAGACTGTAGAATTTTATACATTTGAGTTACGGTGTTGGAGAAGAATATTAAGGATACCATGAACTACCAGAAGAATCAATAAATCTGTGTTCAAAGAAGTACAACCAGACTACTCCTTAGAAGCCAAGATGGCTAGACTTTGTCTCTCATACTTCAGATATATTATCAGGAGGGACCAGCCCCTGGAGAAGAACATCATGCTTGGTAAAGTGGGGGGACTGTGAAAAAGAGGGAGAACCCCAAAGAGATGGACTGGCACAATGACAGCAGCAATGGGCTCAAGTGTGGCAATAATTGTGCAGAAGACGTGGGACCAGGCGTGTTCTGTTCTGTCATACAAAAGGTAGCTGTGGTTGAAACTGGATGGCACGTAAGAACAACAACAAAACATACACATGCACACATACAAATGATTGTGTGTGTGTATGCCCTGGGAGATCTGAATAAGGTTGGTAAGTTGTACTGATATCTATAGCCTACTTATGATGTTGTTGTTAAGTGTCATTGAGTCAATTCTGACTCATAGTCACCCTGTGCAGGGTTTCTGGTGGGTTTGCACCACTGACCTTGTGGTTCTCAGTCCAGTGTTTATTCTGTAGCGCCACACCACAAGTCGGTATATATGATATTGCAGTATAATTTTGCATGATGTTACTAATGTGGAAACTACATCAAGGGCATGGACACTCTCTCTGTCTTACAATTGCGTATGAAGCTGCAATGATGCCAATAAAAATCTTACTTAGAAATTTAAAAGTTATAGGACATTTTGGAGAGAAATCGCTATTTTGTCACCACAATAATGGTATTATGGTGATGGGAGAGATTATCTTTGGGAGTAACATGTCATAATATAGACAAATTACTTTCAAATGGTTCAGACAAAAAATTGTGTCTATTTGTATACATATCTTCATATGTTTATGTTGTTGTTAAGTGCCGTAGGATCGGTTCCAATTCATAGTGACCCTGTACAGGGATCTTAAGGAGCAGCTGGTGGGTTTGCAGTATATTTATGTGTATGTTGTTGTTGTTAGGTACCATCGAGTCAGTACCGACTCATAGCGACCCTATGCACAACAGAATGAAACACTGCCCAATCCTGGGCCAACCTCAAAATTGTTGCCACGCTTGAAAAAGAGAAATAAATATGAAAATATGGTAATAATTGTTTAATATATAGGTATATATTTTGCTATTTGTTCAACATCTCAGTATTTTGTAACTTTCAAAATAGTTTGGAGAAGTTCCGTAAAAATCTGGATATTTTAAAAAATACCATATTCTTAGCTGAGCATATACACATCAAAAAAAAAAAACAAAAAAAAAAACCCAAAACATCAAAACACCAATTAAGTCTCCATATGAACAATTTAGTGACATTGACTATATTTCTCAAGTTGTACAAACATTGTCATCCTCTTTTCTGAACTGTTCCTCCCCGCTGTTAATACTAGGGTAAGGAAGCAAATACTGTTATAAAATCATAGAAACTTTTATGAAACCCAAATATCAAAATGTTAAGCCATTGTTTCTCAACATTTCCTCCATCTTGGTCTATACACTTCTGAAAGTATGTTTTCATCCCCTCGCCCTAAGAATTCTGTATTCTTGGATTTACCCAATGGCAGTTTTGACATCCTCAGGAGACTCAAATCCTATTCCTTTGAAATGTTCTTTGAATTTGGGGACAAAAAAAGTCTGAAGGGGCAAGACCATAGCTGTAGGGTGGATGAGGTTAAATTACTCAATATAATCGTCTTAGGGAAGGCTTGCTATCTTTGAAGAAAGAACAGGTACATTATTGTGATGGAAAAAATTCTTCAGCACAATTTTCCTGGCCTTTCTTTTCTCAATACGGTTTTCAATTGTCTTAAAACGTCTCCATAACAATGTTCCGTGACTGAAATCGATCAAGACTACCTCATTGGAATTCCTTTCAAACTGTTTCCGTAACCTTCTGAGTTGACCTCACAGATTCACTTGGAATCCACTGTCTTGATTAGACTTTCTATCTTTTTTTTTTTTTTTACAGGCACCCTAACTAGACTGACCAGTTGCTACAGAGTCAACGTTTCTGCAGCCATCCCCAATTGCAGAAATATGTCTAAACATCTTTTGTTTGGAATAAACCAATGAATGTATCAACTGGAACCCTACGAGAGTAACATGTTTAAACTTCCCTTATGAACTCATTGCCTCCTAATAGTGCTATCTCACCTTTAGAGTTACTGTAAATTTCATCCCAGAGACACAGAACTTAAAAACGGCTGATGTTTATACTAATTCAGGCAATCTATTGTTCGGTTTAAAGAAGACTTCAAGGAATATGCTTAGGTTAAATTTTAAAAGACTTTTAGTGCAATGATTTGGGGGTACATGTTGTTGCTGTTGTTAAGTGCTGTCCAGTCGATTCTGACCCATAGTGACCCTGTATAGGGTTTCCAAGGAGCAGCTGCTGAGCTTGAACCACTGACCTTATAGTTCAAAGACTGCATTTTGACGCGTTAGCCCACAGTGCCACCCCAGGACTTCAGGAGTACATGAGAATGTAAGATTCTGTTCTGCAGCTCCTAACTTTTGATCAGGATTTCCCTATATAATCCTTGATCAGAACGATTCCTCATGGTAGCTGGGCACCATCAGTTCTGGTCTTAGGGCAAAGGAGGCAGTTGTTTGTACAGGGACGGCCTGTATATGATGTGATGTTCTCCAATGCCCAACTCGTCTAACAATAAACCATACATACCAGTATTCACTTTAAAATAACATCTGGGCCAAAGATGGAAACAATGAAAATGAAAAGATACATAAACAGGATAATAATTAAAACATATCTAATTAAAGAATATAGTAAGAATGGAATTTGAGGAAATTTTCTATCTTTAAGTATTTTTACGACAGAATAGATAATGTTAATGAGTAATTGCCCAAGTTTAGGAACTACAAAACCAAAAAGACCCTTATAAAAATAGTTCATATAGTGATTAGCAGGGGTGTGGAGTTGGGGGGGTGGGGAAGAGGGCATTAACAGTGATGATACAATCACATTCATTAAGGATAGCAATTATTGTATTTGCTGTCAATAAGTTGTTCACCTGTGGAAGTTGAGTTACCCACCCACCCACCCCATCTCCACCACCCCCCCCCAAAATTTGTGGAAAGTAAAAGCTGAAACCACAAAAGACAAATAATAGGATTAATTTAGCACAAAGACAACTAATAAAGTAGAACAAAAAAGATGGATCAAGGAAAAAGAGAAAGTACCAAATAAACACTTTGTGGTGTGAAAAGAGAAGACATAATACCACATAAAATAACAATTTTTTAAATGCAAAAAAAAGAAACAACTTTAGGCTGATCAGTAATTGCACTGAATATAAATAGATTAAATGAACCAATTAAGAGAGGCAGAATGGAATCAAACTTTGGTCCATACACACAAGGGAATACTATTCATCATTGAAGACGAGTGACAAATCTGCCAAACACCTCATAACATGATTAAATTTGGAGGCTATTTTACTGAATGAAATTAGTTACTCACAGAAGGACAAATATTGTATGAGACCACTTGTTATAAAAAGTTGAGAAATGGTTTACTTGCTAAAAGGAACATTTTGTGATGATTAACAGGGGTGTGAGAGAAGGGAAAACTACGCAAGGGGTAGAGAGTAGACACATGCTAACTCAGGTGATGGGGAAGGCAACACATAACAAGAGCGAGGTGAGAACAGGAAAGTTGAATGTGTGGAAGACATTAAAGTAACAGAGGTCAAGACTGTGATGGTACACGGCTGGGATCGCAATCCTTGTAAGGACAGAAGGGTACGATTTGTTGAATGTGACAATGATGATCTGCTCTGTAAACCCTCACTCAGGTCACAATAAGAAGTTTAAAAAACAATAAAGGGAAAAATACACTTGATTAATAAGAAGTAAGACTTATTGCTAAGTGCCATCAAGTTGGTTCTGATTCGTAGTAACTCTGTATAACGTTTCCAAAGAGCAGCTGGAGGGCTTGAACTGTCAACCTCACAGTTAGCAGTCCAGTGCTTATCCTAGAGCACCACATCAGAACCCCTTATTCATAAACCAAAGTAGGATTTGACACTTGTCTTTTCAATAGGAGCTATGGAAACCAGAACACAGTGAAATAACATCTTTAAAATAGTGTGTGGAGGGGGAGATGGGGTGGGGGCAGTCTGTTAGTCTGTAACCAGAAAAACTATTCTTTAAAACTGGAGGAGAAAAAAAGTTTTTAGTTAAACAAAAACCATCAAAATTAATTGTCAACAAAGATGAACGTAAGTCAAAAAGTATTGCTATTATATTTCTGCTTCATACGGACATAGGTTTATCCCAAGTAAAATGTGTTTAAACATGTCTCTGTAATCAGTGGAGGGCTGCAGATAAGTCCTCTCATTAATTCACTTGTCTTAGTCTAATTAGGGTGTGTTCAAAAAAAGAAAACCTCCAATTAAAATAGGGACACAGTGGCTGTCAAGGGGACCTGGGGCCAGCTAAACTCAAGGCAGAGAAGTCTCACAGAAGGTCCTGAGACTACTTTTAGCATTCCAAATGAGTAATCTTGATAGATTTTCTCTGAAAACACAGACTGCTCATGCAGACAGATTAGGAAGAAGTTTTAAGAAAATTGAAAACTGTGTTGGTGAGAAAAAGACCAGGAAAGGTGTCTTGAGATATTTGTTTCCATCACGTAAGACTGTCCTACAAGAATTTT
>NW_006408547.1:24255246-24257633 GCF_000296735.1 Chrysochloris asiatica | reverse complement strand
TGGCACCTGACAACAACAACAGATATATATAATAATTTACTTCACCAAAGTGCACATTCTGCAAGCCTGCCTCCTGGCCTCCAGCACTCAGTCCCTCTCATCACATGAGTCTAGAGTCCTCAGCTTCTCCCTCTTTCCACGTGCCCATCTCTGCCTCTGTCTCTGGCGTCACTGCTTCTCTGGATAGGGTCCCACATTCCGCTTGTGCTCTTCTTCCTTGATGGTCCTAGGGTCCTCTGTTTCTGGACTGCAAGATTAACTACTCCCCCATTTCTGTTCCAAAACTTTTCTACATTTACAATTATGACAGTTGCAATTAGTCATGATGACAATTACTCACTACTGAATCATAAGAATTTTTTATCCCCATCTACAATAAACTCTTACTTACAAAATATTTTATTGTATTTTAGATGAAAATTTGCACAGCACACTAAGTTCCCATTGAACAATTTTTGTACAAATTCTAAGTTTTCTCAATGTGTCTGCGTTCTCATTATTCCCAGTCTGTTTGTTCTGTTTCCATTGATCCAACTCCCTTGCCTTCTCATAGTTGTTTTTGCATGATGACTATTACTTTTGCATTTCAGATGTTGACCATTTGTTCATGTAATGTTGAGTGCTTAAGGGGAGCACATTCCTCACTGGTAATAATGTATAATTTATAAGCCAAACTATTATTTGGTTGAAAGAGACCTCTGAGAGTGACTTAAATTCCAAACTAAAAGCGTATTTTAGAGCAATGTTCCAGGAGTCCCTCTAGTATCTAATTAGTCCAGTAAGTCTGGTTTTTTGTTTGTTTGTTTTTTTAATATTGTGAGTTTTGTTCTATATTTTTCTCCCATTCTACCTGGGACCTTCTATTATGTCGCTAATGCCAAGACAATTTTGAAGAAGAATGGCCAACATGAAGGACTTGCACATCGAGATTTCAATGTCTTAGTATGACACTGTCCATACATATACATGATGTGTGATATTGTACATATATCATATATGATGCTGTATATGTATATCATGTATGACATTGTGGTGGTGGCATAAGGACAGAAAAATAGATTAGTGAGACAGAGAAGAAATGTTCAAAATAGACTCACACACAGGAACTTTGTTTTCAACAAAGGCACCAATGCAATTCACTGAATAAAAGAAACCCTTTTTAGCAAATGGTGCTTGATCAACTGGCTATCTATAAGTGGAAAAAATGATTCATGACCTCTAGCTCATACTGCACCCAAAAACTAATTTGTAAAAGCAAAAACTAAATTTTTTTGAAGAAAACAAAGGGAAAATCTCTTCATAACCTTAAGATATATACGAATTTTTAAAACAGAACAAAAATAACACTAACCATATGTCTTAGCTCTACAGAGCTGCTATAACAGAAATAGCCCAAGTGGATGCCTTTCACAAAGCCATTTATTCTCTCATAGCTTAGGAAACTAGAAGTCCAAACTCCGAGTGTTGGCTTTAGGGGAAAACTTTCTCTCTTGGCTTTTCTTTCCAGCATCTGTAGATTCAGTATCACTTGGAGATCTCCTTGTGTCTTGGCATCAGCCTTGCTCTGGATCTAGCGTTACTGTGCAGAAACCGCAGGGTCCAGAGGATGCGCCTCACTCCTGCTCTTCTTTCTAGGTGGCATTAGGTCCCTCTGAGCTCTGCCTGCTTGTTTACTCGTTCACATCTCAAAAGAGATTGACTGAAGACACACCTGAATTCTGCAGAAGGCATCCACAATCATTAATATCATGCTGTTGTTAGGTGGCGTTGAGTGGGTTCCAACTCATAGTGACCCAATGGACACCACAACAAAACACTGACTGCCTGAAGCTGTGTCATTTTCACAGCTGGTTTTATGTTTGAGCCCTTTGTTGTAACCAATGTGTCAATCCATCTTGTAGAGTAACTTCCTCGCTTTTCCTGGCCCTCCACTTTACCAAGCATGATGTCCTTCTCCAAGGATTGGTTCCTCCTGACACATGTCCAAAGTACAAAAGATGAAGTCTTCCTATCCTTGCTTCTAGGGAGCATTCTAGTTGTACTCCTTCTAAGACAGATACATTTGTTCTTCTGGCAGTCCATGGTACTTTCAATATTGTTTCCCAAATTCCCTATAATTCAAAGGTATTAAGTCTTCTCCTGTCTTATTTATTTATAGTCCAACTTTCACATGCATATGAGGTGACTGAAAATACCATGACTTAGGTCAGGAGCACCTTAGTCCTCATACTTATATATTTACACTTGAACACTTCACAGAGGTCTTGTGCAGCAAATTTCCCAATGCAATATATTCTTTGATTTCTTGACTGCTACTTCCATGATCATTGATTGTGGATTCAAGCAAAATGAAGTCTTTGACAACTTCAATCTTCCCCCCCACCCCC
>NW_006408547.1:24253441-24255146 GCF_000296735.1 Chrysochloris asiatica | reverse complement strand
TTACTTGCCTTGATGTCTTCCTGACGAACAGCTTACATATTCTTGTAGCAGCCAGTCATGCTGACATTTTTGTTTTGGGATTTTACTTATGATCTCTTTGAAGATATATCTTCTGTCACTCTACCTATTCCAAGCTGGTCCACTTGTCCTTGCTACATGGAATGTCCCACCTCATAAGGTTCTGGATGGGATTCAGGATTCCACCTAAGGTCCTATACTTTGCAAAAGCTTTGCAAAAGGCCTATTTCACTGGGCAAGTTCTAGAACCCCTTTTAGGTATTCCAATCACTTATAGGCTGAAGACGGGCTTACAAGTTTTCTGTAATTGTAATTCCCAACATTCCTTTCTATCCCACTCAAGTGTCTATTTTACAATAGTAGGCAAGGGAAACCAATATTCATAAGATAGTCAAGGATTTTAGTATTATTTCCCCTCTTCAAGCTATGCCTGGATCCCTGGATCCCAGAGCCCTGTTGTTCCAAGGTTGAGTATGCATCACTATTTACCTCTGTCCCACTTAGACCTTGCAAATTTGTCTCAGTGTTCCCCTATCTATCTTGTTCTTCTGCCTCCTCCCCCTTTTTGCATCACCCTCCCCAACACCTGAACTAAACCCCCACCCCGACCCCACTGTTGTGGTTACCTTATATTCCATTAACTCTTTCCTCCATTTAAGACAGTCTATTTTATCCTGTAATCTACCTGAACTTCCCACCACCTGGATCTCTGTTCCTCTGTGTTTCTAATGTGTAGGTCTACTTCCAGCTCATTTGCCTCAGTCACTTTATCTCATTTCTGGATATGTGCTGATATGGTTATCTGTTTCTGTTTTTGGGGCATATTCAGGAGTTATCTGTGGCCTTATTTCCTTAATACTTAGATGGACATGTATTTTGGTATTTTTTATGCTTTCTGATTACCTCCAGGTAGATGTGATCAGGAGATGGGCTTCCCTTTTCAGTTTTCTTCCTGAGAAATTTCAAGACATCACTGTTGGTCCCTGTAACCAACTCAGCATTTAATTTTCAGCCTGTTTCCTTTTTAGTCTGTCTGTCCTGCTCCACAATCCCATGCAGGCCTTTTTCTAGTGATAAACAGTTTAAGGCCGGCTGTGGCTGTTTTTGCACTGCCATTTGGTTTTAAGTGGAATCTGTCACTTTAAATTTCAAGATCTGTGTACACATGCATAGTAGAGCCCTCTGAGTGTGGGGGTGGGGTGTCCACTCACTCCGGCATCCACTATAGTCACCAGAATGGAGGTATGCAGACAGCCAGAGACCAATGAACAGATTTTTAAAAAAAAGAATGTCCACACCTTTATCTCCGTGGTTCTGTCAGGCATCCATGGCTGCTCTGATCCTTCCCCACCCAAGATTACGGCTCTGGGAGCAGCTGGGCCTCTTGGACTAGAAAACAAAGGATTTCTTGCTTCTGCTACTAACTCTCCTGGCTGTAAGCCTTCCAACCTTCTAAATATTCCTTTATATGTGGTTCAGAGTTTTGGGACCATCCCCTGAGACAGCATGGTTCTATATTCTGTGTTGTTGCTGACGGAGCTCCTCACTGCATGTCCACCCCATCTGCCATCTGGTTTGTTGTCTCAGACTTCTTTTTGTTCCCCTATATCAAAGAATATTTAAAAGGAACATGATTTGAGTCCCTTTTGAATGCCTAAACTGCAGTTTCAAGACGGTGTAAATCGAA
>NW_006408547.1:24247019-24253341 GCF_000296735.1 Chrysochloris asiatica | reverse complement strand
AAACGACTGTCTGTTGGTCTATGTACAGATATTGCACAAGCACAATGAATATTCTGGAATTCCTATTATTTGCAAGAATATCCATAGTTTGTTATTACCCACTCAGTTGAATGCCTTTGCATAGTGTATAAAATGCAAGTAAGTATCTTTCCAATCATTAGCATAATAGAAGTGAGGATTTGCAGCATGTAGGATAATCACATCATCAGATCAGAGTTGATTACATCAGATCCCATCATGGGGTGATTATATTATATTTGATCTCACCATAGAGTATTACTACCTTTTAACTACTAAACCCTGAGAATCCTAGACCAATCAAGTCAACACAAAGTCCATCCCTTGCCAAGTTGGTACCTGGTCACATCTGCCTAAATCATACATAATCTCCTAATAAAGATAGCTTTCATCATACTTTCAACTAACATGATACAAGTAACGTGCACACAGTGAGAAATGGATTAACCTCACTCTATTATCCCCAAAGTCTTTCTAGTTCAAATTCCCTCCTCGGACAAAATTCCTCTTCATCTGTGAATCTAGAATGCAATGTTATCTGCTTCCAAATACAATGGTGGAACAGGTAAGGGGTAAGCATTTCCATCATAAATGGGAGCAGTTGGAGGGCAAGAAGGAACGATGGCTACCAAAGAAGTGAAAAATCAGGTAAAACAATTTACATTCACCCTTAAGATTTGAAAAGAATCCTTTCTGTGAGACAGTCTAAACAATGGCCCTAGACTCTGAGTGTTGGCCATGTACTCTAGATTCTGGGTAGCGGTCCCTCAACTTTGGCCTTCAGCTCTGCTCCCCGTGTCCTCTGGAAAGGCATCTCTTGCTCGTTAGTTTTGGGCAGTCCCATTCTCCTGGCCTGTCTGAGTGGTAAGCCTACCTCTCGACCCCTCCAAGTCTTGTTCTTCTGCCCCTCAGACATGAATGAAGCCTCATTTAATGACAACCCCACGCTCTAGAATGGTGTTGGTGAAGAAGATCCAACTCTTTGAAGCTTAAGAAACCAGGACTCTACTCTTAGAAACCCCAGAAGTCAGGGTTCTACCTTTTGAGAAGCCAGAGGTCATGGCCTTATCATTTGAGACTGGGGCAGCTTTGCTTCCCATGCTCCTTGTCTCTTTAGCTTCGGCTTCCTGGTTCCTTAGTCTCTAGAAGAGATCAGCTGAGTCTCTGCTCTGCTCAAGCAAGTGCCATAAAACTCTTCAGTGCTACTGATAAGTGCCCAGAGGCAAGCCTTGGCCAGAGTGGCATAGCTCTCTCTTTTCAAGAGTCAGAGAGCCAAACTTTATCAACTACTACCCAGAGGACCCCACTCCACCAGGAAGTCTCCTGCACAATGGTGTTCAGCTCTCTCGCTCCATGGGTTGCCATCTGGTGTTGGTCTCCTGGTTCTGCTTCTCATGCCTGTCCATTGTTAAATCTCTCCCTACTGCCTTGTAAGCTCTCGTCAGAATTGCTTTTCACATCCATAATTCTACCAACATTCTCTTCAAGACCATCTAGACTTTTATTATAAGACAGCTCAGTACTGATCCAGCCTCTGTTCATTATCCAATTCCAAACCAATTCCACATTTTTGGTATCTGTTAGAGTAGCTCTCCACACACAGTAAGCCACAATTCTGTCTTAGTTGTCTAGACAGAAAATCGTTATCACAACATAAAAGAAAAAAATTTATAAATTGAACTTCATCAAAATTTATGAATTCTGCTCATCAAAAGACATTATTAAGAAAGGGAAAAGAGCATCTACAGACTGGAGAAAATATTCACATGTATTGAGCAAAGGACTCACAGCCAGAATTCAGAGGGAAGAGTGACAAATCACAAAGGGAAAAAAATGAAACCTCAAGTTTATAATTGTCAAATGACTTGAACAGGTACCATACTAAAGAAAATATTCCAATGCCACTAGGTATGTGAAAAGATTCCTAAACTCCTTAGTTACTTGGGAGATGCAAATTTAAACCACAGTGAGATACCATTTCACAATCATCAGAAAGTCTAAAAAGACAAAGCTAGTCTTGACAAAAATGTGGTACAACCGGAACTGCTATACATAGCTGGTAATAGGAGTATAAAATGTTACAGTCTCTTTTGAAAACTGATCGGCATTTTCTAATAATTTCAAGCATGTACCTATTCTGTGATCCAGAAATGCCACTCTTAGGTCCATCCCACATTAAATGAATACACCAAAGAGAAATACAAGAACGTTTATGGCAGGAATATCTGAAAAAGTACCAAACTAGAATCTATCCAAAAACCACAGTCGAACAGATAAATTGTGATAGATGAAGTCATACATGGAATGAGCTATCTACAACTACATAATAATGTGTCCAAATCTCTCACAAATACTACTTTTGAGCAAAGTAGCCTGATAAACAATAACACATTCTGCAGGAGTATTTGGTAAAATACAAAACAAGCAACATAACTCCAAGTCAGCATAGCAGTTAGGCTCGTGGAGTGGTGGCATCAAGGCAAGACAGCACAGCGGGGCTTCTGGAATGTGGGTCATGTTCTGCTTTTGATTTCGATGTAGCTGAACCAGGTGTACTCAATTTGGCAAAACCTCACTAATAACGTAAACTCACGACAGTTGCCTAATTCTGCATGTATAGTATACTGCAGTAATTTAGAATACGTTTTAGAAAAAGAGAAAAGGAATAAACCTAGTGAAAAGTCTATAAAACCTCTTTATAAAATGGAAGAACTAAATAGAGGGCCAGGCCTTGTTCATGGGTTGAGAGAGAGTCAACTTTGTAAAACAGCAACTATATGAAGAGATTCTTAGTCCCCTTAATTACTAGGTAAATGCAACTCAAGACCACAAATAGATATCTTTTCATATCCATTTGATATCTAAGACTTAAGAAAATCTGATGATAAATATTGGAAAGGCTGTGGACCAATAGGATCTCTTCTACATTGTTAGTGGCAATGTCAGATTCCCTGAGAAGCTCTTTCTCACTACTTTATAAAATAATTAAGAAGCTTTAGTAGCATAGTGATTATGAATCAGGCTGTGAACCTTAGGGTCAGTAGTTCAAAACTCAGCTGTTCCACAGGAGAAAGAGGCTTTCTGGTCCCATAAAGCCTGTACAAGGGTCGCTATGAGTCAGAACCGACTCTGTGGCACATAACAACAACAACAACAACAACATTCTATTAATTGGAGACCTGGGGTGGCACCATAGGAAAAGCACTCAACCTCAAGTTTGATTTAAACTGCAAGGTCAGTGGTTCAAACTCACCAGCTGCTTGTTGGAAACCCTATGCAAGGTTGCTATGAGTTGGAACCGACTTGAAGACGCTAAACAACAACAACAACAATTCTATTGATTTGGGCATTTGCTCTCCACTACCCAGCAAGTCAGAGTCCTGGGGTGGCGCTGTGGGCTAATGCGCCAGACTGCAAAGCCATTTGAACTGCAAGGTCGGTGGTTCAAGCTCACCAGTTGCTCCTTGGAAACCCTACACAGGGTCACTATGGGTTGGAACCGACTCGACGGCACTTAACAACAACAACAACCACCACCAAGCAAGTCAGCTTCTAGAATATGTCCTGAAATCCATGTCCAATAGCAATGTTTAAAAGCAAACCCTTGGAAACAGCTCAAATGTTCAACAGTCAAAGAATGAGTTAATAAATAAAGTGAGGTGTTGCCTGCCGCACAACAGAAGAGCAAACAGCAGTGAAAATAAAGAAAAGGTAGTTCCAACAGCATGCAGGCTTTCCAGTATGCACATATGGGTAACAAAAACCTGTAGGCATACAATAGACTCTGACGCCAGGAAAACTGCCCCCTAGGGTTTCCAAGGTTACCGGAGCACAGTACAACATTTTTCTCCCTTGTAGAGGCTAATGGGTTCAAATCGCTGACCTTTCAGTTAACAGCCAAGGGCATAACTGCTGTGCCTTCTGGGCTCTTATGACTCTGTTGTTACATGGCATCAGTCAGTTCCAACCCCTAGTGACTCTATAGGGTTTCTGAGGAGCAGCTGGTGGGTTTGAACCAGGGACCTTGTGGTTAGTTCCAGTGCTTATTCTATAGTGCTATATGGAGTCCTGGTGTGGTGCTGTAGGATAAGCACTGGACCGCAAGATCAGTTTTTGGCAGTTCAAACTCACTAGCTGCTCCTCAGAAACTCTAGACCTGGTCACTGTGAGTTGGAACGGACTCTCCAGCACTTAACAACAACAATATATATGTAAGACAAAGCAAAAAGTTAAAAAAAAAAAAAGTATATATATGGAGCTCTGGTAGCATAGTGATTACAAGTTGGGCTGCTAACCTCAAGGTCAGCAGTTCCATACTACCAGCTGTTCCGCAAGAGAAAGATGAGGCTTTCTGCTCCCGTAAAGATTTATAGCCTCAGAAACCCTGTACAGGGTCGCTATGAGTTGGAACTGACTTTGATGGCAGTTAACAACAACAATAACACCACACACACACACACACACATGCACATATACATATATAGCCACAGAACAACAAGCAGTAAACTTAGACTTGCAGTTCCTTCTGGAAGGGCACAGAGCCCTGTGTTAGAGAGACTCACACAGGTAAATGTTAGTTGTTGGTGTTAGGGTTGATCAGTGAACTCCTGAGTATTTGTTATGTTTGATGAACAAGTAAACAACTCTGTCTGCCTGAAGGCCAACTCTTTCCAATAACTTCCCCCTGGTATTTCAACACTGTTTCTTCCCATTCAGCCCAGCATGCTCTGGCCTCTGCCGGTCTTTTCAAGTTTTTTGTTTGCTCTTTCTTTTTTTTTTTTAACCCTTGTGATCTTCTTCAGTCAAACTAGAGAAACAAAGGAACTCTCAGGAGTAGTTTAAATTCTTACTTTTATATGATATCTTTAGAGGTGAAATTACATGTTGTAAATATTTAAAACTCTTAAACTCTTACAGAGAAATCCAGATTTCTGGCTTCCTTTAAAAATCAGGATATCTGGTTACAGTGTCCTGCATTCCTCCATAGTGGTTGTCAGGTAGAGCTGGCCATGCTGTCTCCCTTAGAAGGCGACACACCATCTCAGTTCACCAGAATCCCACACTTGTATCATCTTTTTAAATTGTGATAAAAGTACAGATAACAAAACATGTCAATTCAAGAATTATACATACATGGGTATACATCATAGACATTGATTAAACTCTTCTAGATGTACAACCATCTTTACTAACCTTTTCCAAAGAATTTAATCAATGACTATGAATTTTCCTTTATTTTTTAAAGTATTATTAATTATTGCAGTATAACATACATGCAGCGATGTGCAACTATCATAAGGTTACAGATTAGTGAGGTTTTGAAAAACTGATCACACCTGCTTTTAATGTAAACTCACCACCATTAACATAAAGGAGTTCTGGTACCATAGTAGTTATGTGTGGGTGCTAACTGCAAAGTCAGCAGTTTGAAACCACCAGCAGGCTTACTGTTTCCATAAAGATCACAGCCTCAGAAACAAAAGACTTATACAAAGAAAAGTACAAATCAATACTACAAGAAACCCAAAGAGATCTACAAAAATGGAAGAATATATCATGTTCCTTGGTAGGGAGACTTAACATTGTGACTTAAAAATACTGCCCAAAGCAATCTACAGATATAATGCAATCCCAAGCCAGATTCCAACGACATTCTTCAAGGAGATGGAAAAAACAATTACAAACTTTATATGGAGAGGAAAGAGACCCAGGATAAGCAAAGCACTGCTTAAGATGAAGAGCAAAGTTGGAGGCCTCTCACTCCCTGTTTTCCAAATTTACTACATGACTACAAATAACCTGGTACTGGCACAATGAGAGATACATAGATCAATGGGACAGAATTGAGAATGCAGATATTAACCCATCCACATACAGCCAACAGATGCTTGACAAAGGACCAAAATGCATTGAATGGGGAGGAGATGGTCTCTTTAATAGATGGTGCTGGCAAAACTGGAAATTGATATGCAAAAGAATGAAACAAGACCTTTACCTCACATCATGTACAAGACCCAGCTCAAAATGGATTAAACACCTAAATGTGTATCCCAGATTATAAAGGTCAGCAATGAAAAACTAGAGGCAAATTTAAGGGCTCGAATATAGGGTACACATGGACTATCAAACATTGTGAGAATTGCACAAACAAAAGAAGACAAAATAGCTGATTTGGAATACTAAAAATTAGAAACTTATATACATTGAAATATTTGACCAAAAGAGTAAAAAGGGAGCCCACAGAATGGGGAAAAATAGTTTGCAATGACATATCAGACAAGGGATTAATTTCTAAGATATATAG
>NW_006408547.1:24236041-24239065 GCF_000296735.1 Chrysochloris asiatica | reverse complement strand
TCTTCATGTATGATGTTCTTGATGTCATCCCACAACTCTTCTGGTCTTCGGTCTGTAGTGTTTAATGAATCAAATCTGTTCTTCAGGTGATCTCTAAATTCAGGTGGGATAGATTCAAGGTCATATTTTGGCTCTCTTAGATTTGTTTTCATTTTCTGCAGCTTCAGTCTGAATTTGCATATGAGTAATTGATGGTCTGTTTCACAGTCTGCCTTTGGCCTTGTTTTCACTAATGACATGGAGCTTTTCCATCGTCTCTTTCCACAGATGTAGTGATTTTCTGTGTATATAGTTGGAAATGAACATGATATTTTAAATAATTAATTCATAAACTAAGGAGTTCTGGCAGTGTAGTAGTTACAAGTTGGGCTGCTAATCTCATGGTCAGCAGCTCAAAACTACCAGCAGTTCTGCAGGAGAAATATTTAAACCCTCAGAAACTAAACAGTGTCACTATGAGTTGGAACCGATTCCATGGCACACAACTACCACAACCGCCTGTTAATAAACTGCTATCAATTTCATGACTATTTCCAGCTGGTGGAGTTAAAAAGGCAGTGGGGATTCTTGCATTTTTACACTAAAAGAACATAAAATTGATAATAGTTAATTAATTAATAAACATATTCATTTCATGCTCATTTAATGGTATATGCAAGCATTGCCAATGCCTGATTATGAAAGTAATACTGGGTGTTAGAGTTAGGGTCAGAGCTAGATCAAGATTTAAAGTACACTTTTAGCTTCAGGAGGCTTTCCATTATCTTACATCTGGGTAGTGCTGGGGCCTTCTGGGAGTCAACTGGATGTCCTGGGAGGTCAAGTTGGTGGACATCCATGTGTTGTGAGTCAGCATTTCGGGCAGGGCTCTCTCTTTACCAACCAATCTACACACACACACACACACACACACACACACACACAAGAAGTTCTACTGTTGTTGTTAAATGCCATCAAGTAGGCGCCGACATGTAGCAACCCTGTATAGTTGGTTCTGATTCATATTGGGCCAAGGAGCAGCTTGTGAGTTTGAACCAATGATCATATGGTTCAAACCAACACTGCGGACCATTGCTTATCTGCAGTGTCACTCCAGGACTCCTAGTAAAGTTTTATTCCTTTGGATTGTACTCACTGGGTATAATTTTGTACAGCACTGTGGGTTACTATGCTGGACTGCAAAGTCTGTTTGAACCACAAAGTTGGAGGTTCAAGCTCACCAGCCGCTCCTTGTAAACCCTATACAGGGTTGCTATGGGTTGGAACTGACTCAACGGCACTTAACAACAACAACCCCTGCTTGATAGGTAAAAGAAGAAACGTCATTGCCAGATTGTTGTGAGTGTTAAATGAATTAAGCTGTATAAAAGCGTTTACAAGTTTTTTAGTCTAGCAAGGAGTTCTTGGGTGTACAAATGGTTATGTGCTCAACTCCTGGCCAAAATGTTGTCAGTTCAAACCCACCCAGAGCACCTTGGAAGACAGAACTGGAGATCTGCTTCCGACCAGTGACAGCCTTGAAGATCCTAATGGAATAGTGGTACTCTGAACACATAGGTTTGTCATGAGATGAAATTAACTCAACTGCAACTAACAACAACAGCAAACAGCTGCAAACAGAGCTAATGCTTTTATCCAACTTGCAGAATTCTTAATGAGGTAATTTGTGTGGACTCTTAGGACAATGCGCACGCTAGTAGGTACTCAACATCATGGTGGAGGTTTTATTTGAGAACAAAATCAGCCAGGGAGAGAAAAAAGTCTGAATATTGGGCCAAGCCTGTGGTTTCCGTGGGTGGGTTCTCAGAGGAGCAGGGAAAGACAGCTGGTTTACCACACCCACTGCTTTGTTGGAATCCAATCATCTAAGCATTTATCTGTCTAGGATCTTGGGATGTAGTTCTGATAACCCAGTTTCCTCAGTTTGGTGTAGTTATTCTAAGACTGAGCTTGTCCTCCCCAGTCCTCAGCCTCTGTCCACTCCAGGATCACAATCATTCATCAAACATTTATTGAGCAAGCTCGTATCAGGCCCTGGAGACACAAAGAGGAGGAGCACATAGGGCTTATGGAGGAATGCACTGTTTGACTCAGAACAAAGATGAATGACAAAAAGCAACAGATGTACTACAGAAGGACAAGAGCCCTGGGTCAGCCACAAAGCGTAACTACAAAGACATACAGTAAAGAGACAGTGAAAGCGGGTCTTTAATGGAGGCTTCAGTATGGTTTAGCAATTTACAGCACCGTTGGAATAAATATGTGGTCCTATGTTGAACATATGAACACTTTTGTTCCATGATGTTCAGAAGCATGTTTCACCAGTAGCTTCCTTTTTTGCATTCACTCTGTACAGCTCAAACTCTGTTGTTGTTTATGTGCCACGGAGCTGATTCTGACACACAGCCACAACATATGACAGGGTAGAACTTCCCGTAGGGTTTCCTAGGCTGTCATCTTTGAGAGTAAAGTAAAGATCACCAGGTTTCTCTCCCATGAAATGGCTGGTGGCTTCTAACTGCCAACATTTCAAGTCTAGTGCTCAACTGCTGCACCACCAGCGTGCCATAACTCTGAAAGAATGCAAAAGAACTCTGCCTTCTCCTTTACCTCCAGGTTGTGCTGCACCTGGTGAAGCCCAGAGGGGAGCCCACAGAGGAGCAGCTGGAATCAGAAGGTGGTGTTGCTGTTAATGTTTACTGTGTCCCTGATGACCTTGCCGCCAAGTGCCCCCACCACACACCCCCACACTGTAGTATTTATCTTGGGAACTATGCTGGGATAAAAGGCTCAAGTCTTTTTTTTTTTTTTTTAACCAAGGAAGAAATTAAGCATTAAAAACTCTCCACTGCCATCAGGTGGATTCCATCTCATAGTGACCCCACAGAACAGAGCAGAACTGCTCGTTAGGATTGGTGATGCTGTAGGTCTCTACAGCAACACATGCCTCATCTTTCTTTCTCAGATGGATTAAGAAGATAAACCTGCAGGAGGCAGACTTGAAGCATGTGCCCTTTAGTGGTG
>NW_006408547.1:24232044-24234732 GCF_000296735.1 Chrysochloris asiatica | reverse complement strand
TAAAGTGAATAGAGAGAAACACTGGTACATGGAGGGGATTATAGTAATTGTAATAAAACAAGGTGTAGGATTTGATAAATGTAAAACTGATGATCTGCCCTGTAAAATTTCACTCAATCCACAATAAAAACCTTAAATTAAAAAAAATTAAAATAAAAACAAGTCACAGAAATAAAAAGAGATCGACCTGGTGATGCTTGGCAGAAAAACCAGCCAGTGAACAAAGAAATCAGCCTGTGGACACGTTGTGGGCGTCACTAACTGACCATGGAATGACACAGAACTCTGTCCTGCTCTGCATGAGGTTGTCACAACGAGAAGGGGTTAAAGCTTTCTCCCCTAGGCAGTGGTTTCTAACCTCACTCATGCTCTTGGGGAGTCCTGGTGTGGCGCTGTGGGTTAATGAGCTGGACTGCAAAGTTGGTTTGAACTATAAAGGTCAGAGGTTCAAGCTCACCAGCCAACTGTGAGAATACAGGGTTGCTTTGGGTCAGAACCGATTCGATGGTACTTAACAACAACAACAACAATGCTCTTGGGGTTCAAGCTCACCAATCACTCCTAGGAAACCCTATACAGGGTCACTGTGCATCAGAGCCAACTGGACAGCACGTAACAACAACAATGCTCCTGGGGAGTCCTGGTGTGGTGCCGCGGGATAATGCACCGGACTGCAAGGTCAGTTTGAACTGAAGGGTAGGCAATTCAAACTCACCAGTTGCTCCTTGGAAACCCTATACAAGGTCACTATGAGTCAGAAGTGACATGGTAGCACTTAACAACAAAAACAACAATGCACATGAGGACTCCTGGTGTGGTGCTGTAGGGTAAGCATAGACTGATGATAACCACAAGGTGGGCAGTTCAAACCCACCGGACACACACATGGTCGCTATGCGTGGGAACTGGCTAGCTGATTCTCAAAGAACAACCACAAATACCGGGTTCTGCACCCCCGTCCTCATGATCAGCTAGTGAAAGTTCCATGGGAAACTGTTTAACATCATTGTTGCTACTGTTAAATGTCATCGAGTCCGTTACTACCCACAGTGACCCTCTTTAGGGCTCCTGAGAAACAGTTCAAACCGACCTCTTGGTCCAGTGCTTTCACCCGCAGTACCACACTAGGTGTTTGGGGAGTGCACACGGGGCCTACCGGCTAGGAATGGACCCTGGGTCTTCAGCTTGGAAAGCCAGCATTCTACCAGTGACTCCTCACTGCCTTTCTCCTTAGTTCCTTATCAAGGCCTAAAAGGCCTTTAGCACCTGAGGCCCAACCAACTTTGGAGTCTCATCTTGCCTTCCACTGGCCCCACCTGTACTGTCCAGCTGACTAGCCTTAAGGTTAGCCTTAAGTAATAGCTTAAGATATTGCCTGTAATACCCACTGGGCCTTGGGGTCCCACTGGGATACATTTTGAGGCCACACAGGCTGCTTCCATGTTGGCTCTCTTCTGTGTCCCTCTTCTGCCAAATCTGCTTCCATCCTGCTTGGTCAGGGCCCAGTTTAGTTGTCTAACCTGATTCCACAGTGGGACCCAAATGCTGACCTCCACACTTGCCTTTTCTTCTTGTTTCTCTATAAAGGACAATAAAGCAGGATAATTTTCAGGTTGTATCAAGGGACCCCTGGTGTGGCGCTCTGGGTGAATGTGAAAGCGTCAAACTGCAAAGCCGTTTGAACTGCAAGGTCGATGGTTCAAGCTCACCAGCTGCACCTTAGAAACCCTATACAGGGTCACTATGGGTCGTAACCGACTCAATGGCACTTACCAACAACAACAATTTTGTTATCTGTTCATGTTGTTTAGTGCTGTTGAGTCAGTTCTGACTCATAGTGATTCTGTATAGGGTTTCTGAGGAGCAGTTGGTGGATTTGAACCACCAACCTTAAGCTAGTCAGCAGTTTGAATCCATCGGCTGCTCCATGGGACAAAGATAAGGCGTTCTGCTCCCATAAAGGCTTATCGCCTCGGAGTCAGAACCCTTTACAGAGTCACTGTGAGTCAGGACCAACTGGACAGCAAGTATCACCACAACCACAACCAACTGTAAGTGATACAACAGTGGTCAAAGGTGGAAAACTCGCAAGACCTGGAAAAAACTAGGCTGTCCTGTCGAGTCCAGCTGTCACAGGTTTTGCTGGGAATGTGTGATGAATAGCACACTTTGTAGCGGGACCCGCAGACAACCAATGACAACCATTAGTGATTGAAACAGATCTGTGATAAATGCTATCAGGGCAGAACAAAGACGCCTGCCTCATCACGGCTAGGTACCAGGTAACAAGGTTGGACTTCAAATCTGAAGGAGGAATCAGAGGCAGCTAAGGGAAAACAAACAGAAAAGGCCTTTCCCTGAAGAATGCAGAGTTTCCGAGCAGGAAGCAATCTGGCATTTCAAATAATAAAAGGATGAAATCAGATAATAAAAGGGAGAAAGGGCCCAAGCAAGGTTTGATAAAATGAGTTGTTGCTCGGTGCCGTGGAGACCATTCCGACTCGGAGTGACCCGATACAGAACAGAACAAAACCCCACCAGCTCCAGCCCCATCCTCACGGGTGTTAAGTTTGAGTCCACTGTTGCTGCCACTGTGTCAGTCCATCTTGTTAGGGGTCTTCCTCTGACCCTTCACTTTACCAAACATGATGTCCTTCTCCAGGGACTGCCCCTCCTGACAACATGTCC
>NW_006408547.1:24225578-24230959 GCF_000296735.1 Chrysochloris asiatica | reverse complement strand
AAAAAAAAAAGAGTGGGTGGGAGCTTTGAAAAGTTTAGAGCAAAGGAATGTTGTTGCTGTTTTTAATTTTTCATTAAACATATTTTGAAGTGGTTTTAGACCTACAGAGAAGTGCAAAAAGAATGCCAAGTTACCACATACCCCTCATCCAACTTTATGTGACTAAAACACACACTATCTACACCAGGAAATGAACACTGATACAATGCTATTAACTAGAGATCTTACTGAATGTCACCAGTTTTCCTACTTACATTCTTTTGTGCACCAGAATCCCACCCAGGAGCTCACATTGTGTTTACTGTCTGCTTTTCCATATTGTTAAGATAAACAAGGCTGACTCACCGTGACCCTGTCAGAAAGAAAAGAAAAGCCCCACAAGGTTCCCAAGGGTGCAGCTATTCCGGGGAGCAGAAAACCTCAGCTTTTTCTTGGTGAGTAGCTGATGGGTTTGAACCACCCATCTTGCAGTTAGCAACTGAATGCTTAACCACTGCGCTACTAGCCCTCCAATTGGTGAGAGTCCGTCATCTTCCTACTTTGTAAAATGTTCCTCAGTTTGGTCTTGTCTGTTTTTGCTTGAATATACCGAATGTCCTTCTCAGTTTATCAGATTAAACGACTCACAATATTGATATGATTTAAAAGCTGGTGATATGATCCTTGATCACCTGGCTAGGTAGGAACAAAGGTAAAATATTTGATATCCACATAGAAAACAAAAAGACACATTTATTTCAATGGCCACAGGGCCCATTCTGCCAGCCAGCCTCCTGCCTGCAGGCACACAGCCTTTCTCAGTCCATGGGCCTCGAGCCCACAGCTCCTCGCTCTCTCCATGCCACCATCTCTGCATAATAGATGTCTTAATGCAGGCAATCAGAATGAGGTTAATACCTTTATTCTACTCCTAATGAACAAGGAGCTCTGGTAGCATAGTAGTTACAAATCGGGCTATGAACCACAAGGTCAGCAGTTGGAAACTACCAGCTGTTCCACGGGAGTAAGATGAGGCTTTCTGCTCCCGTAAAGATTTACTGCCTCAGAAATTCTATACAGGGTTGCTATGAGTTGGAACCGACTCCACGGCACACAACAACAACAATGAACAAGAGATGCAGAGAAGCAAGACTACTGATTGTAGATCATACAGTTAGTGATCCAGCCAGGAGACATCTTCCAAGTCTTCAAACTCTAGATCCCATTTCTTTCCGTGGACAAACCTTTCCATCAGAGTTTTACGGACAGAACTTTCCTGCTTTGGAGCAACCCATTCTCTCTCACATACATGCTCTACTCACTCCCCTTGTGAAACATAGAAAAATGAAAATAAAAAGAGAAGGGAGTGATGTCCTTTGGGAAACCTACTTTATTTTGGAGCATGAAACAGACTCCCAACATACAAGTTTCTCAGAACGCAAATCTAATCCCTACAGATTCTTCCACTAATGCACCAGTTGCAAGCCTCAAAAGCAAAGGCCTACTTCACCTAGTTCTCACTTTGTGACCGTCGGGCAGCTTTGCAAATGTCCTAGTGGGTGCTGGTCAGGCTGAACTATCAAATATATTTAAAGGACCTTGAGAAATCGGTGGGGGTGGGATGGGCTGTGCAGGGGTGATGCTAGGACTAGACCTACACATAAACCAGAGAACAAAAGTAAGGAATGGGTATACAATAGGCGTCGTCTCATTCTATTACCCTGGGATCCCATTGACTGCATGTTGGAGTCATTCATGAAATTGTTGGAAGGAAGGAAGATGTGACATGTTACATTCATTTCTAGGCACCTCGAATTGATTGCTGTTTTTGGATTATGGTACTGGAGACAAATATTAAATACACCATGGGCTGTCAGAACAAACAAATCTATGCTGGAGGAGTATGACCAGAATGCTCCTTAGTCTCTCATACTTCGGACATGTCACCTGGAGGAACCAGTCCCTGGAGAAGGACATCATGCTTGGTAGAGTAAAGGGCCAGTGAAAAAGAAGAAGACCCTCAACCACATGGATTCACACAATGGCTGCAACAATGGGTTCCAATGCAGGAAAGACTGTGAGGACGCCACTGGACGTGGCATTGTTCTGTTCTGTTGTACAGAGGGTCGCTATGAGTTGGAACTGACTTGATGGCACCTACCAACAACAACAATAAAAAACAAAGACTAGAAATAAAAATTTTTCAAAGAGAGAAGTGTGAAAAAAAAACTAGCCTATGAAAGAAAGTTGAAGAGGCTATTGAAAGTAATTCTGTTTAATTCCAAAAGATTTCCATATATATCTTATAGTCAAGCTTGGTAAGTGTTTTTCTCCTAAAATATCTGAAATGCAGGTATGCATCCCTCAGCATCTGTTCAGATAATTAATGTCCATGATCCTATAACAGTTTTTGTTTGTTTTTTTTTTAAAAAAGGAAACTCAGTTTCCTTTTGTTTATTCTTTTCCTGTATATATATTAATGTTTTATTGTAAAGTATGTGATAGTTTACATGGGAGAACATTAGTTTTACATTTATCCTATCGTATATCATTTCATTGCCATGTTTACAATCCCTTCCATGCATCATCAACCAACCAAAGGGTATACCCTGCAAGCCTGCACCCCTCCACCCCTAGTCATCAGCACACAGCCCCTCTCCCTCTCTGGGTCTAAAGTTCGCAGCAACTCCATGTGTCCACGTGTATTAGTTTTAAAGACCTGCTAACCCAGACTCTTGCAGCACGGAAGCCTGAGTGAGCTACAGGCAGGTGAGGCTGGGGACCTGGCTTTAGGCAGGAGTGCTTCAGTTTTGTCTGGCAGGCAGGTGCTAGTAAGAGTTGCAGAACCAGGCTGCTCCTGGTCCTCGGGCAGGTAGAGCACAGGGCAGTGCCCTGTCAGTGTCCACACCTGCCACTGCCCATTCCTCTGGCTACAATAGCAGCAGCAATGACGAGGATGACCGGACACAGGCTGGTCATAGCATCCAAATCTCGTAAGGTCCTATTTCTTTTCTTTTTCGCATTGTGCTCTTTATTTACGTATTTTGGGATAGGTAGGTGTAAGGAGTTAGGGTTAGGACTATGCCTAGGTCGAGGCTAGGCCTAGGACTTCGTTTACTGTTAGGCTTGAGAATAAGGTTAGTATTAGGGGTAGGGATTGGGCTATGGCTAGGAGTAGGTCTCATTTTAGGGATGTGGTTAGATTTATTTAAATTTTTTCTTGAAATCGATTTAATTTCTTCTTCATTTTGAATTTCTGAAAATTAATGATTCCCTCTTTTTACTTTGTTTTGTTTGTTGCTGTTGCAAATTGGTATCTCTGGTTCTCTATTTCCAGTCTTATAAAAGTTTATTTTACTTTGAATACTTTTTTATCTGGGTTGAGTTCTGGGTGATATTGTCATGTATGTTACTCTCAGATTGTTATCTACTATTGTTAGTTCTCTGCCCAAAGAACCACCTTTAGTATTTTTTGTAAGGTTGGTCTAGTTTTTACAAATTATTTCAATTTCTGTTTATGTGGAAATGTCTTAATTTTACTTTCATATTTTATGAACAATTGTTCTGGGTATATGATTCTTGGCTGGTAATTTTTTTCCCTTTCATCATTTTATTTCTGTCATCTCATGTCATCTTGCCTGCGTGGTTTCTGCTGAAAAACTAGAGTTTAGTCTTATTAGCTCTCCTTTGTAGGGAACTTTTCGTTTTTCCTGAGCTGCCCTTAGGATCCTTTCCTTGTCTTTAGTTTTGAAATCAAATCCTGGTGATTTTCTTTTGGGGTCTATTCTGTTTGGAGTTTGTTCAACGTCTTGAATGATTATCTTCTCATCTTTCAAGATGTTAGAAAAGTTTCCTTCGAACACCTCTTTAACAAATTTATCTGTAGCTTTTTGTTTGCTTGTTTCTGTTCTGGAATTCTAATCACATGTAAATTATTCCTCTTGATAGCATCCCACATAAATCTTAGACTTTCTTTGGATTTTTACTTTTGTTATTTATTCTGATTGTTCCTTTAAGAGCTGAATATTGAGATGTTTGTCTTCAAGGTCAGTAATTTGGTCTCCCATTGGTTCATTTCTATTTCTTTGCCTTTTCAATGTATTATCAACAATATTCTGGCTCTCTGAATGTTTTTAGTATGGTTTCCAATTTTTCACTGATTTTGTCATTTTGTGCTAATAGTGTTTTCCTGAATTTTTCTAACATTTTGTCTGTGTTTTCCTTGATTTCATCTGCAGTTTTCACAATTTGTTGAAGTTATCTAAACATTATTCTTTTAAATTCTTACCAAGTAGTTCTATGACCATTTCTGGTTTGATATCTTCTGACGGTATTTTGGTCACTACTTTGACAAACTCTGTCTTGTTTCTTTGTGTCAGTGCTGAAATTGTCTGTTTCCTCTGAGACACATTGATATTTAATGATGGTTGTATGTTGGTGTATTAGCAGCCACTCACTACTTGTCTCCTGGTGTATGTGATAGAGAGTGGAAGAGTGAAAGCAGTTTTCTATTGGCTGACTGTGTAGTACAGCTCAGGGCAGGTTCATGCATCTCCAAATTTAAGAGTGTCATGTCCAGAGTCCAACCCCAGCCAGAGCAGAGGCTGTGCAAGACAGGGTGTCACTGGCCACTGGGTTGGTGAGGGTGGACATTGGCCATGACCCTGGCTATGAGCAGGGCTCAGGGAACAAGTGAGATCCCCACTTCCCTTGCTACCAGCCTCTAGCTGCATCCTGTGCCTGTAGCCACTGTATCAACAGCCACAAGCAGAAGCTCAGTCTGCCCATTTTTCTTCCCTTTCGCTGTACCTGTTCAGTTTCTTCTTCCAGTTGGCACTCAGTCCACCTCTCTGTCCTAGCCTCTGAAGCTCAGGGTTCCATAATTGCCATCTGCATCTGTTTCACTTGGTCCCCCATGTCTTTGCTGCAGAGTCTGCTCAGTGCACCTGCCTACTCCACCACCTTGCCCCAGAAACTCATAAAGTCCTATTTCATAGAATGTATTGTGAACATGTGCTCATAAAAGCAGCAGTCAAGAAATCAAATGGTGTGTTGCATTGGGTAAATCCTCTTTAAAGTGCCCAAGACCTTTTCAAAGTGTTGAAGAGCAAAGATGTCAATTTGGGGACTAAGATGTGCCTGATGCAAGCCATAGCATTTTCAATAACCTCATATGCATGTGAAACTTGGATAGTGAATAAGGAAGACCATAGAAGAATTAAAGCATTTAAGTTCCATTGTTGGAAGAGAATATTGAAAGTACCATGGACTACCAAAAGAACAAACAGATCTGTGCTGGAAAAAATACAAGAGCGCCCCCTGGAGGCCAGGATGGCCAGACTTCGTCTTTCATACTTCGGACATATTGTTAGGAGGGACCAGTCACTGGAGAAGGATATCAT
>NW_006408547.1:24223036-24224923 GCF_000296735.1 Chrysochloris asiatica | reverse complement strand
CAGCCTTGGAAACCCTGTACAGGGTCGGTATGAATCGGAACCGACTCCACGGCACATAACAACAAGAACAACATGTAAAGATTTCCAGCCTCGGAAACCCTGTACAGGGTCGCTATGAGTCGGAACTGACTCCACGGCACATCACAACAATAATCTTTAATGTCACATGGAAGATAATTCAAAACCATTTGCAGCAGTACATTGGAAGGGAAGTGTAGAAAATTGAAGCCTGGTTCAGAAGAACAGTAAATCAGAGCAGCTACTCACAGGCAACCATCAAGATCCAGAGAGCAGCAAAATATAAGGTACAAGGAAGCAGCCGGTTTTCTTCCTGCCAAGCTGTGGGAATTATCTGGAATGCTGGAGCAGGAACTTTGTTCTCATAAAATCTGGGAAGAGAACTTTGTTCTGTCTGCTCTTTGCTTAAAGCACCAACAGTTTCCAGTGATCAAGAACCTGTGCATTCTTCATGATGACCATGGGGGCGGGGGCGGGGGAGAACTCACCGACCTTAAGACACGATTTGATAAGAATGGTGGTAAAGCAGTGAAGAGATTATATTTATTTTCTAATATATAGTAGTAACTAATGGAAACTGACTCCCATGAGAGAAAAAATTAGACACTATGTTAGTAAATCCTTTTTTTAGAGGCATAGAGAAAAATCATTTGAAGTTGAATAAATGCTGTAAAAATATTCAAAAGCCCAAACTTGGGTGTGGCCGTTAAAGAGCATCAGGTCTGAAGACCAATGGCCTGCACTCTAGCACTCCCGGATTAGGTGGCCAGGGTGAGAACATCCACCCTCCTGAACTGTTTCCTCATCTGTAAACCACAGAAAATAATAGAAAGGTCTGTTGTGAAGATTAAATGGCTTAATGCATGACTTGAACTCAGTATAACACCTGATAAATACTAAATAAGTGCTCAATAAAGGTATCTTTGTTTTTGGTTGCTTGTTAGCTGTCTTGGAGTTAGCCCCCAATTCACGGTGATCCCATGCACCACAAATAGAAACACTGCCCGGTCCTGAGCCACCCTCCTGACCAGTTGTGGGCTGGGTGGTTGTGACCTATCCGTAGGGTTCTCGATGCTGGTTTTCAGAAGCATATTACCAGGATTTTTCTTACTCTGGAAGCTCCACTGAGCTACTGTGATACTGTTCAGCATCACAGTAACCCACAATCCCCCACTGACAGATGCACGTGAGGTACAATAGCTGCAAAAAGAGAATTCTACCACTGAGTCCCCCCTGCTCCCCTGACAGTGTTAGGAATGCTGAGGACGGAGACGATGCCTTGATTTCAAAAGTCTGAAATGTTGTCATTGCTATTTTATTTGAAATTTCATGCTGACTTTCGGGATAGAGGCAGGGAGGTGTACACCAAGCAGATAAATCATCACGGAAGCTGCCTAAAACGCAAGGTATTATTTATAGCTTATTTTCCTGAGAAGTGACTGGCCATGCATGCAATTCAACGATGGTGTAAGAACAGATGTCACTCGCCTCTCAGAACACGAGAGCTGTGTGGGTTTCAACTCTAAGCTAATGGCTGTTGACAGGAGGGTCTGCCCACTTCTGCTAGAAATTCCCTCAATGGACCCAGAAGTTGTGCCATGGATTCCTGTGGACAATTAAGAAAATAACTTCCAAGGACCTACAAGTGCTATGAGGTGTGCCTGAGTGGCTGACAAGAGGGCCGCCCTTCTTTTGGGGATCCAATTTTAAACCAAAGCTACTAAGTAGTAACTATGTAAGAAATTAATAAATTTAATGTAACTGTAAAATACCAAAACCTTCAAACTGCTCAAGACTTTAATTTTAAGACTAGGCTTAGAAAGTGTTTTGTAATTCAATTACATAATAAACTTTTTTTTTTTTTTTTTT
>NW_006408547.1:24218933-24222224 GCF_000296735.1 Chrysochloris asiatica | reverse complement strand
CCTCTTGGTCCATGTACAGGTTCTTCATAGGCACAATTAAGTGTTCTGGAATACTCATGCTTTGCAATGTTGTCCATAGCTTGTCATGGTCCACACAATTGAAAGCTTTTGCATAGTCAGTAAAGCATACGTAAACATCTTTCAGTATTCTCTGCTTTCAGCCAAGATCCATCTGACGTCATCAATGATATCCCTCATTCCATGTCCTCTTCTGAAACCGACTTGAACCTTGGGAAGTTCTCTGTCAACATCTGCTTGCAGCTGTTTCTGTATTACATTTAGTAAAATTTTACTCACAAGGGATATCAGTGTTATTGTATGATGATTTCCATATTCTGTTGAGTCACCTCTCTTTAGAATGGGCACAAATACAATTTTTGCAGGTAGTCAACAAATAATAGAAAATCATGAACCACTTTTATTGTGAACTGAGTGAAGGTTTACAGAACAGATTCCCAATTTTACATTCAATAAATCACATACTTTGCTTCATTACAATGACTGCAATCCCCTCCATGCATGAGCAGTTAGCAGTATTTCTCTCTATTCACTTGAACTCTTGCATTCATCCCTGCGTCTCCTGCTGTCTTCATCTTTCCTCTGCCAACTTCCCTCTTACTTGTATCTTGCCCGTCCAGTCACCCATGTTAACTTTGTCTATGCTCTAGCCTGTGGATAGTCTTCCCTCTCCTCTACTCTGACCAAGCCATCATACATCATTTTATCAAGAAAACCTTTTCTTAACTTTTTACAACACTGGTCTCTCTCATACCATGTTTGTCCTTCTGTGAGTGACTAATTTTACTCAGCATAATGCCCTCAAGTTCATTCATCTTTATTTTTCAGTGTTGTGAAGTATTCCATTGTGTGTATATACCAAAGTTTGTTTTACTATTCTTCTGTTTGGGGGCATTTAGGCTATCTTTTTGATGTGTCTCATAGACAGCATACTAAAGAATGCTGTTTTCTTATCCATTGTGCCAGTCTCTGTCTCTTGACAGATGCATTTAATCTATTTATGTTGTTGTTGTTGTTATGTGCCGTGGAGTTGGTTCTGACTCACAGCGACCCTGTACAAGGGTTGTGAGGCTGTAAATCTTTACGGGAGCAGAAAGCCTCATCTTTCTCCCATGGAACAGCTGGGAGTTTCGAACTGCTGACCTTTCAGTTCACAGCCCGATTCATAACCACTACGCTACCAGAGTTCCTAATCCATTTATATGCACTATAATTATTGATAGGAACTTCTGTCATTTTGCTGTGTAGTCGGGGGTTTTTTTTTGTATTTTTGTGGTGCTGTTGGGTTTTTTGTTCCACATGATTTTCTGCACTGAGCTCACTTCTGTTGTGTTATGTTTACAAAGTCTTTCTGATTTTCCTCTTTCTCATTTTGATGTGAAGGTGTATTAATTTTCTTTGAGGTTATCCTGTAATTTATTAATTTTTTCTCTGTTTAAACAGCAGTTTTATCTTGAAATCTTCCTCACCATTTGGAAGCTCTGTATCTACACAATTCCCTCCTTTTTGCTTTGTAGTTAACTTCATTATAAATTGATATCTCTGGTTTCCTATTTTCAGTCTTGTAGGTTTCTTTTACTTTAAATATTTCTATATCCGTTTTGAGTTGTGAGTGGTGTTGTCATGTGTGGTAATCTCAGGTTGTTGGCTTCTGGTGTTCTCAGTCCAAAGAACACCCTTTAGTATTTTTGCAAAGTTGTGCTGGTTGGTTATTATTATAAATGCCTTTGATTTCTGTTTATCTGGAAATGCCCTAATTTTGCCATCATGCTTGAGGGACAGCTTTGCTGATATATGATTCGTGGTTATCAATTTTTTTTCTTTCAGAGTTTGGTATATGTCATCCCATTGTTTTCTTGCCTGCATGGTTTCTGCTGAGAGAGCAGAGCTAACTACTCTTATTGCCTCTCCTTTGGAAGTAACTTTCCATTTTTACAGACCTGCTCTCAGGTTTCTTTCCCTGTCTTTGGTTTTGGACAGTTTGGTTATGATATGTCTTAGTGATTTTCTTTTGAGATCTATCCTGCTTGGGCTTCATTCAACTTCTTGTATGCTTATCTCATTTTTCATCATGCTAGATGAAAGACTCTTTGACAATTTTCTCTGGGATTTTTATTGTTTCTTTCTATTCTGGAATTTCGATCACCCTTACGTTATTGCTCTTCATGGTGACCCACATAACTCATAGGCTTCCTTTGGATTTTTCATTCTTTTGTCTGATTGTTCTTCTAGCATACTAGTCTTGAGAGATCTATCTTCAAGGTCACTAATTTGGGTTTCCATTACTTCAGATCGACTCCTCTGTCCTTCTAAGGTAATCCTTGAATTAATCTTTCTGAAATCCTTGAATTAATCTTCTGGATTTCTAACTGCTGGTTTTGCATTGCTTCACAGTTTGCATTTATTCTGTTTGTTCTTATAGTGTTCCCCTGAACTCTTCTACAGATATTTTGTGTGTATTCTCCTTGCTTTCCTAGATCTTTCTGTCAATCCTTTCACGGTGTCTAAATATCACACTTTTGAATTCTTTTTCAGGTAGTTTTACTACCTTTTCTTCCTCAGAAACATTTTCTGGCTCTGCATCTTGGGTATTTGTTCGAGCCATTCTCTCTTGTTTTTTGGTGTGAGCTTAAATTGTCTGTTGTCTCGGGGGCATTGTGGTGTTATCATGCTTGCATTTAATTGGTGCTTGTATGTTGATGCATTCTTAGACTCTCACCAACTGTCTCCTGTGGGTGTAGTTAGAGAAGGGAAGTGTAGACACCATTCTCTGTTCACCATTCCTGCACCTCAATTTAGGGGGGGTTTGGCTGATGTTGGTTACAATTGATTGATTTAAGAGCTAGTATTAACTCTTGACCAGTGGGTGGAGTTGCAGAGGGTATGGTTATCACTGGACTGTGTGGGCATGGTTGTTGTCTCCTGTCACATGAGAAAAAGAAGAAAGCCCCTCCACCTGATAAACACAAGAAAATATAACAGAATAAACAAATATGGAATCAACAATGAAAAGAGAAAGAATAAAATAAAAACAAGGAGCAAGTAGAAGACAGAACATAATAACTAAAAAGAGAAAATAAGGACAGGAAAATAGAGTTATAGAAAAGAAAAGTAAGAGAGAAAATAAAAAGAAGAAATTTTAAAAACACTTAGAAAAACCAGGAAGAGGGAAGATGAAAAAACAGTAGAAAGTAGTAAAGAAAGATCAAAGTGAGAAACAGAAGAAAAGAAGGCAAGACAAAAGCAGAGATAGGACGGATAAAATACAAGGGA
>NW_006408547.1:24217036-24218108 GCF_000296735.1 Chrysochloris asiatica | reverse complement strand
TTCACCAATCAGTTTCTGTCTCTCATGTCCCTGCCTCAGCTTCTCCTCCCAGCAAGCACTCAATTAACTTCTTTTATCTTTCCTCTGAAGTTCAGGGTTCCAAGTTTTTTATCTGTGTCTGTTTCATTTGGTCTCTCATCTCTTTGTTGTAGAGGGTCTGTGTAGTGCATCTGCCTAGTCCGCCATCTTGCTGGAAGTCTCCTCCCATCTTCTTGTGATGCTTCCTGCATCGTTCAATAATTCAAGCTGGATTCTGAAATTTAAGCTGGATTCAGAAGAGGACGTAGAACAATATCCTTGTTGATTTCAAATGATCTTGGCAGAGAGTAGAGAATACCAGAAAGACGTTTATCTGTGATTTAATTAACTTTTCAAAGGTATTCAACTCTGTGGATCATAAAAAATTATGGATTCTCTTCGTGGGCAAGATGACAGAGTAGGCAAACTCGCTGAGCTGACCCTCTGCAACAAGGACATGGGAGACCAATTGAAACAGATACAGATGGTGATCCTGGAACTCTGAGCTTCAGAGGATAAGATAGAGCAGTGAACTGAGTGTCAACTGGAAGAGGAAGCTGAACAGGAATTTCAAGAGAGAACATGTAGGTGTCAGCTGGCATAGAGCTTTCTTCAATCTTTTGTGAACGACTGTTGAAACAACAGCCAGTAGCACTGGATGCAGCTGGAGTTTGCCCACAAGGGGAGTGTGGTTTTCCCTTGTTCCATGGGATTTTGGTAGATAGGGGTATGCCAATCGCTGCCCTCACCAACCCAGTGGCACCCCATCTTACATAGGTATGTGAGCCCACCCTGAACTATGATGTACACATCCAGTCACTATCACACCCACCAGGAGGCAGGTGATGAGTGTGTGAGAGTACAACATACAATCATCAATTAAATATCCAATGGCCCCACAATGTCTCAGAGAAAACAGACCACTTCAGCTGACATGAGGAAACAAGACGAGTGCCTCAAACCAATGGCCAAACTACAGTCAGAAAATATAATACCAAAATGGTATTAAAACTACTTGGTAAAGAATTTGAAAGAGTGATATTAAAGTACTGTC
>NW_006408547.1:24214804-24216521 GCF_000296735.1 Chrysochloris asiatica | reverse complement strand
TGAAAGATGAGACGATAGTCATTGAAGAATGAACTCCAAACACAATAGACCCCAAAAGAAAATTACCAAGACATGTTATAGTCAAATTTTTCAAAACCAAAGACAAGGAATGAATCTGGAGAACAGCTAGAGGAAAATGAAAAGTTACCTACAAAGGAAAACTAATAAGACTAAGCTCTGATTTCACAACAAAAACCATGCAGACAAGGAGACATGGGATGACATATATAAAACGATGAAACAAAAAAGACCTGCCACAAACCTCACAAAAAAGACTGGAAGAAATTCTTCGGACAGAGAACTGATAGAAACAGACGACAACCTGAGACTAACATACATGACAATATCAATCAGAACCCAACCCAAATATGCTGCTGTGAAGTACCATCAAGTCCATTCTGACTCGTAGTGACCCTGTATAGGGTTTCCAAGGAGTGCCTGGTGGGTTTGAGTCACCAATCTTGTTGTTCAAACTACCCTTAAGGTCCAGTGCTTTATCCCACAGTTCCACACCAGGACTCCCAACCCAAATACGTTGTTGTTAAGTGCCATGGAGTCGGTTCTGACTCACTGTGACCCTGCACAGGGTTTCTTAGGCTGTAAATCTTTACAGGAGCAGAAAGCCTCCTCTTTCTCCCACGGAATGGTTGGTAGTTTTGAACTGCTGACCTTGAAGTTAGCAGCCCGATTCATAATCACTGTGCTACAAGAGCTCCTTAACCCAGATATAGATGTATTAAAAACAAAATAAACCCATAGGACTGAAAATAGGGAACCAGTGATACCAGTTTGCAACAATAACATTAAGGAAGTCATTAAGTAAAAAGAGGGGGGAAATGTGTCTATTGTTGTTAAGTGCCTTGGGTCAGTTCTATCTCATAACAACCCTGTATAGGGTTTCCAAGAAGCACCTGGTGGGTTTGAAGCACCAACCTTGTGTTTAGTGGTCCAGTACGGATGTATAACGCCACACTAGGAACTTCCAAATGAAGAGAAAATCAAGCAGATTTCAAGGAAAAAATTAAAATAAGTAAAATTAAACCTAACTGTAACCCTAAAACTAGATCAAGCCTTACTCCTAGCCCTAGCCCAACCCCTACCCACAACACTACTAATCCTAGTCCTGACCATAACCTTAAATGTTGCCCCAGATCTACCTTAGATCTAGTTATAGTCTTAACCCTAACTCTTACTCCTATGGTCCCACCAAAAAAAAAAAAAAAAAAGAAAAAAAGAAAGGAAGGAAGGAAGGGAAGGGAAGGGAAGGGAAGGAAAGGAAAGGAAAGAGGAAGAAAGAAAACTATGGATAACATTGTGAAGAATAGGAATTCCAGAACACATAATTGTGCTCATGTGTAACCTGTATATAGACCAAGAGGCAGTCATTCAAAGAGAGCAAGAGGATACTTCATGGCTTAAAAATCAGGAAAGTTGTTCATCAGGGTTGTATCTTTTCACCATACTTACACAATCTGTGTAAGGTGCGTCTGATCCAAGCCATGGTGTTTTCAATAACCTCATATGCATGTGAAAGCTGGACAGTGAATAAGGAAGACTGTAGAAGAACTGATGCTATTGAGTTATGGTGTTTGAGAATATTGAAAGTGCCATGGGCTGCCTAAAGAACCAATAGATCTGTTTTGGAAGAAGTACAGCTAGAGTGCTCCTTCTCAGGAGGGACCAGTCACTGGAGAAGGATATCATGTTTGGTAAGGTG
>NW_006408547.1:24208440-24212939 GCF_000296735.1 Chrysochloris asiatica | reverse complement strand
AGTTGTTAGAACAGAACAAGGGGCTACAGAATGGTTTAAAATCAGGAAAGGTGTGTGTCAAGGTTGTATCCTTTCACTATACTTCTTCAATCTGTATGTTGTGCAAATGATCCAAGAAGCTGGACTACATAAAGAAGAACATGGCATCAGGATTGGTGGAAGACTCATTAACAAACAACTTGTAGTATTCAGATGATGTAACCTTGCTTGCTGGAAGCACAGAAGATTTGAAATACTTACTGATGAAAACCAAAGGTTTTTATATTGATTGCACCCCTATGGAAAGAAAATGAAAAGCCTCACAGAGGTCTCAGTACATAACATCATGATAAACAGAGAAAAAATTGAAGTTGTCAAGACTTCGTTTTGCTTGAATCTACAATCAACACTCCTGGAAGTAGCAGACATGAAATCCAACAACACGCTGCATTAGGCAAATCTGCTGCAAAAGACCTCTTTTAAAGTGTGAAAGAACAAAGACGTCAATTTGAGATCTAGGGTGGGCCTGACCCAAGCCATGATATCTTCACTTGCCTCATAAGCATGTGAAATCTGGACAAGGAATAAAGAAGACCTTAGCAGAATCCATGCATTTGGATTATGTTGTTGGCAAAGAACACGAAATGTACTATTGTTGTTGTTAAGTGCTGTCAAGTCGGTTCCGACCCATAGGGACCTTGTATAGGGTTTCCAAGAAGTAGCTGGTGAGCTTGAACTGCCAACCTTGTGGTTCAAACCAACTTTGCAGTCCAGTTCATTAACTTGAAGTGCCACACCAGGCCTCCGAAGGTACCACGGACTGTCAAATAGCAAATGGAGCTGCCTGGAAGAAGTACGGTCAGAATACTCCTTAGACGTGAGGCCGGTGAGACTTGGTCTTTTATACTTTGGATATCTTGTCAGGAGACATCAGTCCCTGGAGAAGGATATCATGCTTGGTAGACGGTTAATATAAAAGAGAAAGACCCCCAACGAGATGTAGCGATACAGTGGCTGTAGTGATGGGCTCAAACATACAACAATTGTGAGGACGGTACAGACCAAACAGTGTGCATAGCGATGTTGTGACGTAACAGCACGTAATAACATTAACAGAAACATTCCTATTTGATTTGGTTCTTTGCTTTTTTGAAACATGAGACTGTACTTCCTTTCACTTGGAGTTCCTGCCAAGGAACACATCTGAACAGGGCATTACCTAGGCTCCCAGGCATCCACTTAAGCTGTCTGAAGGTGTCAATCATTTCCAGCTGGTCACCAAACATACTTATACGTACCAAGAGCTTGATTCAGGTGCCAAATCCAGCACGTTCAACGAGCTGTGAGTTCCAGAAACTTAAACACATCAGCTGGAAATGTTCTGGATGAGAGACTGTACAGGAACTTATTACTGTTGTAAAGTGCTGTCGAGTTGGTTCCGACCCATAGCGACCCTGTATACAGTTTCCAAGGAGTGGCTGGTGAGCTCAAACCACCAACCTTGCACTCCAAACAGACTTTGCAGTCCAGCACTTTAACCCATAGCGCCACACCAGGACCCCCTAGGCATGACCAAATTCAACATGTTGTTTACGAAACAAGAACAGTAATACATTTATTTCTAACTGCCACATGGGGCATCAAGTGAAATGCTATGTATAAAATTAGTTTGAATTCCAGCAACTGCTCTAACGTGCAAGGTATGATGTGTAAGGTATTTCTACCTCTCTCCTTTGGGTGTTTTAAGTCCTTCCCCTTTTCCATAAACACAAAGGATTTAGTGGCAGAACAGTGATTAATTGCTTGGCTGTGAACCAAAAGTTCTGTGATTCAAACCCACCAGCCTCTCCTTGGGAGAAATATGTCCCAGTCTGTTTCCCTAAAGATTACAGCCTCGAAAACCCATCCATGAGACAGCTCTACTCTCTTCTACAGCATTGTTAGGAATTCAAACTGACTTGATGGCAATGATTTGTTTGTTTTTCTATAGCGGTTGGATAATAATAAATATAGAAGAAAATCATCAAAAACTAACAACATCAGGGAGACAGAATAGCAAACTATTCTCAAAATTAGACTCTACCATAAATAAAAATGGAAATGTCTTTTTTTCCTTATCATAGTGTCAAGCACATTCCTGAGAAATTAAAATGCCTGCTTTTTTGTATTTACCATCTAAGAAGGACAACAATACTTTAGGAGTTATTTCTGTGGTCCAAAAGACAAAAACACTAAAGGACTAAGTGTGAACGTACAGTTAAGGAGTAATAGTTGTGTGATACACACATGTTGGCGTTCATTGTTTTTGTGTCATGAAAGGTAAGGGATGCATAAAAGAATAAAGAAGAAAATGTTCTGATCTTGGGAGTGGCAGTGTTGGTGGTGGTGTGCTGTGGAGTCCATTCTGACTCATAGCGACCCCGTAGAGGGTTTCTGAGGCTGCAAATATTTACAAGAGCAGAAAGCCTCTTCTTTCTTCTGTGGAACAGCTGGTAGTTTCCAACTGCTGACCTTGCAGTTAGCATTCCAACTCATAACCCACTTCACAATCAGGACTCCTTTATTTGTAGCTATTTTGGGGGGAAATGTGGGGAAAGGTATGGAATAGGAATCTCTGAAGAAGTAAATAAATTATCCTTTACTTTCTAATCTTGAAATCTTGTTATTGTGGAAGCAACCACCTGAAATCATGTTTGGAAGTCAGTGAGGATGTGAATGATAAACACAAGACATTACCACAATTCTAGAAGCAACAAAGGTGAGGCCTATACTAAAATATTTCACAGGTAACAACTAAGTTCCTCTTACGCAGGACAGTTTTTTTCTACTTCTGGTTAATGTAGGGAGGGATAGGGAAAGTCTTTTGGAATTGACTTTTAAAAGTTTTAAAGCCTTTTGGTCTCATGATCCAAAACCTGTAGTCTTGCTGAAAAGGGTCATTTGCTCAGAAGGATTTAAGATAAGAGCTGAAAGACTTTTGTGTTTTCCCATCTCAAATTAAGAGCAAGTTCAGACATCCTCCTATCATTAAAGTTTATCACTGAAAATTACTCTCCACTTTGAAATCGCCTACCGTATTCGGACTTACTTCCTTTTACATCTTGAATTTCTTTCTCTGTCTGCCCATTTCTTCATGTTTTAGCTAGAAGTTTTGAAGAAAAAAATGGCAATTACTAATATGAATTCAAACTGTACAGAAATATGAAGAAAATAATCTTTCAAGTCAAGTTTTAACAAGGTTAGTCACTCTTTCATATCTGTTTTTTGTGTGTACATTACTATGTAGTTGAGGAACCTGGAGTAAATAGCTCAGCCTCTTCCCATGGCCTCTGTGTTCTCACCTGTACATTGAAGGTGTGGGGTTCTGTGATCTCTCAAGGGTTTCTAGTTCACTGCCCGCCCCACCCCCATACCTCCCTCCATACTGCCTTACAGTACACTGGAATCTCTCCCAAATAAGTTGCTGGCATGAACCTTGCCCATGATTCTTTGCCTTTGCTTTCTCGAGGGAATTTAGCCTGCTCTGGGACCACTAACTGGAAGGTTGGCAGTTCAAACTCACCAGCTACTCCTTGGAAACCCTGAACAGAGTCGCTATGAGTTAGAGCTGATTCTACGGCACCTAACAATGACAAGGAGTAACCCTCAGTTAGTAAAAAATTAGAGTTTATGTATAAAAATCTAGCCCTCTGGCCCCGTGGTTGGGATAACTCTCTGAAACATGTCACCAATAGATTCCCAGAGCTCCTTAGCAGTTACTATATGACTCCGATAAAACACCCTCACCACCCACCTGCACTGCCTCCACTTATTTCCCCACTACCGTTAGGTGTTTTCTGGGACCCTCCCCAAATAACCTCAGGATTCAGGAGTTTTCAGAGGAATCCTTTTCTTTTAGTCCGCTCCTGGAGGAACTCAGGTGGAGATACTGATCTTATGAATTTATGATTAGAAAACAAAACCTGAAGCAAGACCTAAGAAATGGCTTACTGCTCACGAGAAGCAGACAGTGCACAAGATGAGTCCTTGTCTTTTGACAAAGAAGCTGTGAACACCTACTGGAGTCAAGTGAAATACGAGTCAAGGTGAGGGACGTCCCCTGGCTAAAGTCAAGAAATGAAGAAGGACAATGAATGAAAACACATAAGATATGTTGAAATGATATCTGATAAGTAAACTGATATCTGACAAGGGTGTTAAGTCCATCCAATGGGGGAAGAATAGTTTCTCTGACAAATGGTACAGGGGCACCTGTATTTCCACATGTGAAAGGATGAACCTTTACTTCACACCACATATGAAAACTAACTCAAAGACCTAATGCTAAAAACTAAAGCAATCTTGCAGAATGTGTTCTTTGGTTGTTTAAATGATTATAAGTTCCTGAGTGTTTTTGTGTACACCCCTCCCTTGCGCCACACCCCCAAAACCAGAAGGAATAGAAGCAAATACTGTTGAATGATGATGCACAGAGGAGATTGTATTCATTGCAATGAAACAATGAGTGTAAAACTGATGTT
>NW_006408547.1:24198325-24204838 GCF_000296735.1 Chrysochloris asiatica | reverse complement strand
TACTAAATGGGGGGGAGGGGAGGGGCGGTTCTTTGCTGGTTACTGGGATGTGGGCGGTGGGGTGAGGGAAGGGAGGGGAAGGTGGAGTACAGGTTAGGAAATAGACACAGGATAGTTTGGGTGCTGGGGAGTGGGGGTAATACACAAGAAGGGGAAAGGAATGGAAGAACAAGGCAGATGGGAGAACAGTTAAGCAGGTTTGCATGGGCTAAGTGAAACAGGTAAATAATGATGTATGCACAACTTTGGGAACAACAGGGCTTTGGGATACAGGGAATGGGGCATGGTTGGAATGGGGAAAATGGGAGAAATAATGTTAAGATGCTTGGCTATCTTTTGAATCTTGGTTTTCCTTGCATACCATTATAAAATAGGCACTTGACGGAGAGAGAAAGGAATAGCCAGAAATATCACCATAGAAAGCTTGTACAAGTCCTTCTTCTGCCTATAACTGATTGGAATACCTAAAATGTGGCTAAGGTGTGCCAAGTGAGGAAGACTTCCTGAGGAGCCTCTGCATTACATAAGACCATAGGTGGAATCCTAAACCCCATCCAGAATCTTCTGAGGTGGGAAATTTCCACTTGAAAGGATAAGTAGATCAGCCTGGAGCAACTATAAGACAGAAGATACTTCTTGAAAGAAAGACCGGCAGGAAAAATATAAAACAATATAGGCAGACTGACTGTTACTACAAGAACAAGCAAGTTGCCCACCCAGGAGACATCAAGGAAGCAGTCGGGTCCCCTCAGGGTAAACTCCCTTCCAAGACTAAGACTCAATGAGAATACACGAGCAGACATGTGCTCTGACTGGTGACCACATTGGTCACCAATAAGGGGAAGTAAGGGAAAAATAGCAATGAAGCTGCAAACTAATCCAACCATGTTCAATAGACTCCTATGAACCTGGGAGAAGACCTGGTTGGTCAGCAGTGTGGCAAAACCTGAGGACTCCTGGGCCCAGAGTCAGTACACTTAGCCACAGAGGACTAGAGTGGAGAGTGAAGTGTCCAGCTGATAAAGAAGAGAGGCCATATACATAAGAACAACCACACTTGCAGATAATACCCACTTGACCTGGCTTCAATGGCTGGATGATCAGCACTTAACTAGAGAAGAAAGAAGAGGGGGGAAAAATAATCTGATACAATTTGATGAACTTGACCTACACCTATGGATGCAGTAGCTCAAAACAGGGAACAAATCTTCATAGCGAGGATCATTCCCACCCCCTCCATACAAAGAGTAGACAGGGATGGGCAATTTGGATATTGGCTACCCAAAATGGGGCAGGAGGGTGGTGCTACAAAGGCAAGAAGTGACTGGCTTACAAGCTTTCAGGAGACAACCTAGATCCAGAGGGCATGGATGAAGGTAGACTCTCCATTGAGTAGTATCCAATCTGTCTGGGTGGGACTGATAAAAGGAGATGGGGATAGCACTCATGTGGTACAATATTGAATAATTACTTTCAGGACTGACTGTGAGGGTTGGAAATGTAAAGGTAGATGTTTTGTAGCAAAAGAAGGGGAGTGGTTGACTTTGCAGTCCAGTAGCGGAGGTCCCTGGGATCATCAAGGGAGAAGAGCAGAGAGCGGGACCCTACCCAGAGAAGCAGTGATGCCAGAGATGGAGGCAGAGATGATGATGTGGAGAGTTGGAGCGGCTGGGGACTCTAGACTCAGAGAGGGAGAGGGGCTGTGTGTTGATGACCAGGGGGCAGGCTTGCAGGGTGTACCCTTTGGTTGGTTGATGATACATGGAGGGGACTGTAATCACGGCAATGAAACGATATACGATAGGATGAATGTAAAAGCTAATGTTCTCCCATGTAAACTATCATATACTTCACAATAAAACATTAAAAAAAAAAAAAAAAAAAGATGGAAGAAATACACAGAGTCACCATACCAAGAAATATTGGTCGATATTCAACCACTTCAAGAAGTAGTACATGAGCAAAGACTGATGGTGTTGAAAGAAGAAACCCAAACAGAACTGAAGGCATTGGTGAAAAACAAGGCTCCAGGAATTTATGGAAAACAAATTGAAAAATTTCAACAAACTGACGCAGCAGTGGAGGTACTCACTTGTCTGTGACAAGAAATTTGGAAGACAACACCTGACCAACTGATTTGTGCCCATCCCAAAGAAAAGTAAGCCGACAGAATGCATAAAGCATCTCACAATATCACTAGTATCACATGCAAGTAAAATTTTGTTGAATTAAAACCCGGTTGTAACAGTACATCGATAGGAAGCTGCCAGAAATTCACGCTGGATTCAGAAGAAGATATGGAACTAGGGATATAACTGCTGACGTCAGATGGATCTTGGCTGAAAGCAGAGAATATTACAAAGATGTTTACTTGTGTTTTATTGACTATGCAAAAGTATTCCACTGTGTGGATCATAAGAAACTATGAATAACATTGAGAAGAATGGAAATTCCAGAACATTTTATTGTGCTCAAAAGGAACCTGTACAAGACGCAGTCGTTTGAACAGAACAAGGGGACACTAAATGGTATAAAATGAGAAACAGTGAGTCAGAGCTGTATCCTCTCTCCATACTTTTTCAATCTGTATGTTGTTAAGTGTCAGTGAGTTGGTCCCAACTCCTAATGATGCCTGTATAGGTTTTCTGAGAAGCAGTTGGTGGGTTTGAACTGCCCACTTATGGTTAGCAGTTCAGTGCTTACCCTACAGCGCCACACTGGGACTCCAATCTGTCTGTTGAGTAAATAATCTGAAAAGCTGGATTTTATGAGGAAGAATGTTGCATCAGGTTTGGAGGAAGACTCATTAACAATCTGCAATATACAGATGATACAACCTTGCTTGCTGAAAGAGAAGAGAACTTAAAATACCGATGAAGACCAAAGGCTATAACCTTCAGTGTGCAGATTACATCTCAATGTAAAGCAAACAAACAAAAATCCTCACCACTGGATCAATAAATAACATCCATATCAATGGAGAAAAGATTGAAGTTGTCAACGACTTCATTCAACCATCAACACTTACAGAAGCAGCAGTCAAGAAATCAAACACCATATTGCATTAGGCAAATCTGCTGCACAAGACCTCTTTAATGCATTGAAGAGCCAAGATGTCAGTTTGAGAACTAAGGTGTGCCTGACCCAAGTCGTGGTATTTTCAGTAGACTCATATGCATGAGAAATCTGGACAATAAATAAGATAGACTGCAGAAGAATTGATGCATTCAAGTTAGGGTTTTGACTAAGAATACAGAAAGTACTATGGACTGCCAGAAGAACAAACAAATCTGTTTTGGAAAAAGAACAGACAGAATGTTCCTTGAAAGCCAGGATGGTCAGACTTTTTGTCCCTTATACTTTGGACAGATATGGACAAGGACATCTTGCTTGGCAAAGTGGATGGTCAGTGAAAAAGCAGACCCTCAATGAGACAGATTGACACAGTGGCTTCATTACTGGGCTCACATATGACACCAATTGTGAAGACTGCAGAAGACTGGGCAGTGTTTCATTCTGTTGTGCACAGGGCCACTTGGAGTCTGAACCAACTCAAAGGCAGCCAACAACAACCCGCACGCCCGGTCTCTAAAATCAGAATCCTTAAACTATGTTTATTGTTAACTAGGCAATATTTCCCCCAAAAAAAGCTGTTATTAAGTTAACTGTGTGATTTACAATCAACAACATATTAGATCAGAGGAAATACGTTCACTGTAACACTCTATGTCATAACCTGGTTGTGTTGGGACATTATGTGAAAGGTCAGCAGTTTGAAGCCACTAGCTGTCCAATAGGATAAAGAGGAAGCATTCTGCTTCGATAAAGATTTAAAGCCTTGGGAGCAGTTCTAGTCTCTCCTGTTAGGCCACTGTGAGCCGGACTTCACCACTGTTGGTGGGCATCAGAGCTGACCTTGAGTTCTTTTGATGAAAAGGCTTAATTGTTCTTCCTGATAACAATCTAAACAAGCTAGAAATCTAACCCATTGTGTGCTTTTTATTTTTATTATTTTTTATTATTTTGCTTTTTATCAAAGAATGTAGCTATTTTGTTGTTAACTGCAGTCAAGTAGGTTCTGACCCCTACTGACACTTTATACGGTTCCCAAGGAGCAGCTGGTGAGTTGGAACTGCCAACCTTGAGGTTCAAACCGGCTTGCGGTCCAGTGCTTTATTCCACAGCACTACTCCAGGACTCTAGAACAGATTCATGCAGAACTGATGATCTTGTCTGTAAACCTTCACTCAATTCACAATAAAAGTTTTTTAAAAAGAAGAAGCGATTCATAAAGGTAAAAAATTTAAATGGTATTAAAATTTTATACTGAAAAATAATATGGCCCATCCTTCCCAACCAATTGAGTTGAGTTGGCTCAGACTCAGCGACATCATGTTCAACAGAATGAAATGCGTGTTCTGTGCTTCCTTACAAGAGCTGGTAAACTTGCGCAGAAACTGTGTCAATCCATGTGATTGAGTGTCTTCCTCTTTTTCATTGACATTCTACTGGACCAAGTATAATGTCTTGATGACCTTTCTGAAGAAGGTAAGACAAAGTCTCATCATCCTCACTTCTACAGAACATTCTGGCTGTACTTCTTCCAAGATAGATTTGTTCCGTCTTCATGGTATAGTCAATATTCTTCTTAGGCACTATAATTCAGATGTTTCCATTTTTTGTAGGTCTTCCCCTATCGGTTAGCTTTCACATGCATAGAAGGTGATTGCAAATACTATGGCTTAGGTCAGGTACTCCTTAGTCTTCAAAGTGACATCTTTGATTTTTTGCAGCAGATTTGTCCAGTGCAATATGTTGTTTAATTTCTTGATTGCTTCTTCCATGGGTGTTGATTTTGACTCCAAGTAAAACTTCAGTATTCCTTGACAACTTCAATCTTCTCTTCATTTGTCACTGTCTCCGTCTCGGTTCTCTACAGAAGCAAAACCAATGGTGTGTATATGAAGGAAATGGCTCACACAAGTGTAGAGGCAGGTAAGGTCCAAGTCTGGGGCTCAGATGCCAGGCTTTTTCTGCCTCATTTAGCTGAAGGAGCTGATGAAGCCAAGATCAGTAAAGTGATCAGCCCAAGATCTGGTCAGATGGCCTGGCTTCAGGCAGCAAAGGTGCATGACTCTAAGGTCAACAGATAAGATGTCAGGCTACTGACCACTCCCAGGATTGGCAGACAAGACAATAGATGACTGGCTCAAATCCAAAGAACCAGAGGTCAGATGATAAGTGAGTTGTAGGATCCAGACCCAGCAAAGAACTATCAAGCTTCACCAGAATGTTCCAAATAGTGAAAGCAGACCGCATCCCTGAAGAAACTTCCTTTCACCTGATTGGTTGCACATAGTAGGTCTCACCATGGGCCACTATTACGTCTTAACTGCCAAACTACTGAGAATTGTGACCCAGTCCAACTGACTCAAAACCTTAATCATCAGAATCATGATATTGCTTATGGGTTCAGTTTTTGTTTTCTCTATGTTGAGGTGTAACTCCAGTTTTAAACCTTTCAGCTATTAGACGATAATATTATTTATTCTTTCTTTGGTTTTATTTTAGGGAGTATCATTTGACTTCATGTGATACTATCAGTGCTACAAGTGTACGATTTAGCTTCTCACAGTCCCCCAAGCCCCACTGACTCTGGTGCTACCCACCTTCCCAATAAGATCTGTATCACTTTTTTTTTTTTTTTGGTAAAACAATCAGTGCTTTCAATACATGATTATGTAAAATGTTGTCCATTACTAAACCAAGTAGATTATATTGCTTTCTCATCCAGTTTTTTTGTTTACCCTGGAAGCTAAATAATTGACTCATTACCCTTTGTTAGTACTTTGCTTTTTTTCTAAATCTTCAAGTGGTTGTTCTTAAGTGCCATCGAGTCAATTCTGACTTATAGAGACCCTGTAGAGGGTTTCTGAGGAGTGAATGGAAGATTTGAACAGCTGACCTTGCAGTTAGCAGTCCAGGACTTATCCTCTAGGGTCACACCAGGACTCCAAATGATCCAGTGGGAGTGGTGGTGGTTATGTGCTATCAAGTAAGCTTCAACTCAGAGCAAGCTGTACAGGGTTTCTGAGGCTGTAACCTTTATGGAAGCAGAAAACCTCATCTTTCTCCCATGAAACGGCTGGTAGACTCAAATTGTTGACCTTGTGGTTAACAGCAGGGATTCCAAATGTTCCAGTAGACCTGCCCTATGTCCAGTCTCTCCCCAAGATACTCAAATTCCTCAGGTGATACACCAGTTCTATTTCTTTTTCCTGGAGAGCTTCTTCACATAGATCTCCATCCTTGTTCTCCAACCTAGATGGGTTGCTTGGAAGTCTCAGCATCTCCCTTAGAAAGTCTCCTGTGTTTGATCTACTGCTTTCTGGGTCCCAGGACATTTTCTTTCTCCATGTAATCCTCTCCCTCAGAACAACTACTGATTGAATTTCTATCACCACAGGTTAGTTTTGCTTACTTTATAATTTCATACATATGAATAATAATTTA
>NW_006408547.1:24192264-24195850 GCF_000296735.1 Chrysochloris asiatica | reverse complement strand
TGGCAACAGTAGTGAGGTTGGCCCAGGCCAGGCAGTGCTTTGTTCTGTTGTGCACAGGGTCGCTATGAGTCAGTACCAACAGGATGGCACCTAACAACAACAACAAGAAGGATATAATGGAGTCCTGGTGTGGTGCTGTGGGCTAATGCATCAGACTGCAAAGTCCTTTATGCAAGGTTGGTGGTTCAAGCTCACCAGCTGCTCCTTGGAAACCCTATACAGGATCACTATGAGTTGACTCAATGGCACTTAACAACAACAACAACATATATACCATGTACTAAGCATGTAATAAATGTTACCCAGTGTTTATTTTATTATATGTTAAATCTATATTCTAATTAGAGAGTGATAAGTAAGGTTCCTGGAGAAGGTGAAAAGCAGTATTCATTGTTTCTGTATTGATCTCTTTCATAAGTTGGGCCTACGAGTTGTGTAGTAATGGAATAGAATTATAATGTTGAAAGGAAACAAAGCCCTCTGTAATGATTAGGATTCTGTGTCAACTTGACTAGATCAGGATATCTAGTGGTTTAAGCAGTTGGGATGTGCTTGTTTCCATGGTGATGAAACCTACCACAGGTATAGTTAGCTCTATGATGAGCAGCTATGAGCAGCCAATCAATTGAAGAGATATTTCCTTGTGGGTATGGCCTACTCCCAATATAATGGACACGTGGGGAAGGACTCTCTCTCTTCTGCTGGAGACCTGGGACTCTACAATTGTAAAATAATAAAAACCCAGCCTAAGACACTATATGCTCCTTCTCATCTGTAGATGGAAAATTCAATTTCTAATATTAGAGAATCTGATGAATTCTACCACCTTCTTTTTGTTTGTTTTTTGCATGTGATTTTTAGACACTGAGAGTCTTCTGTCCTGAAAAATAGAACCATCTTTGTTGCTGTGAAGTGCCGTAAAGTTGGTTTTGATTCATAGCAACCCTGTATAGGGTGTCCAAGGAGTGGTTGGTGGGATTGAACCACTGGCCTTGTGGCTAGTAGTGCAGTGCATAGCCTATAGTGCTACAGCAGGTCTCCTAACCATCTTTAGTATACCCTCATGTGCTCACATACTTTGGTACTTTCAAGTTCCTATGAAGCATAGTGGTTACGAATGGGTTGTGAACTACAAGGTCAGCAGTTCTAGACTACCAGTTGTTTCGCAGGACAAAGATGAGGCTTTCTGCTCCCGTAAAGATTTATAGCCTTGAAAACCCTGTACAGGGTCGCTATGAGTCAGAACTGAATCCACGGCACATAACCACCAACCACCACCACCATGTTTATGCATCAGTGATAGGGATCATACTTGGCCTGATTTCATCTCATCTTTTTGAAGAATTGATGAAGGTCAGGGGGAGAGTCCACACTTTGTTCATGCAAATGAAGTGGGACCCCTCCAGAGCCCAAGTGAAGTTAGTAACAAAACGTGTGCATTTGTTTTTCCAGACTGATGAAATGCCACGATTTTTATGTTTCTAAATTAAGTAAAATTTGGTCTTGACCCGCCATCCACATGGCCAACAATTTTATCTGTATCATATTGTGGGATACTTTTCCTTCTTCCAGAGTCAAACAAGAACTCAGTGAGCCATGCAGTTGTAAGACGTTGGGAAATACCTCTGGGCTTCAAACCTTTATGGTAGAAGCTGAGATGATAAACACTGAAGGTTACGGATCCAGTCCCTATGGTCAGCAAGAAACTTCCATGGTCAACAAGAAACTGGCTGCTGAGGCAGTGGGGTTTAGAGCTCAGTCTCCAAGTCTTCACAAGCCAGCACATAAGTGGGTCTGCAGGGCACAGGTCTGACCTTCTCATAAACTGCCACTTGCTGAGTCCAGTGGGCAAAGACTCCTAGATAGTCAATCACTCTCTCAAGTCCCTGAATGCTCTTCTACATTAGATACTATCTCTTTCCATTTCTAAACCTAACAAAAACAAAAGCCTTGTCCCTCTCCCCTACGGTAACGAAAGTCATAGGCCTGCAGGACATGAAACCTAGTGATCCTCTGTAAAAATGTCTCTCATTCTTTCTGGGTGAACCATTGGAAAACAAGACCCAGCTTCTTTTTCTCTCTGGCCATCCTACTATAGTAAGCATGAATTTTTTTATAGGCCACATCTGTAGCTCTGAGAAGTATTGCAGAGTGGATGGCAGCAGAAACTCAGACTCAGGGATTTCAATGATAGAGCAGCCAAAGGTCTTAACGAAACAACTGAATTTACACTACACTTAAGCCTCAAAGGAAAGGATTAAGAGACTGAAAGTTTGGGTGGAGAAAAAACAGTCAGAAAGAAAGAGACGGGGAGAAATCATAGGTTAAGAGGGTGTTGTTGTTGTTAAGTGCTGTGCAATCTGTTAAATCTGAGGTCATGGAAGGAGAAGGGAGTCTCATGGTAATCAGAGATGGAAATGTGGTCATGTGACTGGGTGCTTGCGGAAGGCTGTACTTGAAGGGGAGTGAAGACAAGTGGCTATAGATTGAGTTGTGTCTTCCAAAATGATGTGTTGTCAATCCTAAATCCTTCTCCCCGTGGGTGTAATCCTATTTGGGGATAGATAGGACTCTGTTACTAATGAGACCATTATTAGTGCAATCTTTGTCTTAAAGCAATCACCTTTGGGATATCAAAGGAAAGGATTAGGTAGAGAAGGGGAAAACACATGCCACATGAAGGCCACTGAACAATAAGAAACAGGAGCTGAAAAGAGACGAGGTCCTTCCTGTCCCCGGAGCTAAGAGAGAGAAACTTCTCTCAGAACTGGTGCTCTGAATTTGGACTTGTAGCTTCTCTGCCATTACAAGGTACAGATGAGTCAGAAATGGCATGATGGTACACAACACAAACTGAGAAAAATCCATTTCTGACTGAGAAAGCCACCCACCTGAGGCATTTCTATGATAGCAGCGCTAACTAAAACAGCAAAGATGAAGAGACACAGTTAAGGTAGGTTGTCAGAAGGATTGCTAATGTGCACAAGATTAACAGCAGGACGTTGAAACAGAGGCTGATGCTGAAGTCTTACGGAAAAACAGAATGCTGAAGACGATAAAGCTTGATTTGGAAGAGATGCTAGAAGTATATGGCATGAATTTTGACTAAAGGGAGACCGAGAAAACTTCCTTCATAATCATGTTGCTGGAACAAAGGGCAGAATATCAGAGCAGGTCCCAAAGGATGCCAGGAAAAGATGGAACAAGATGTCCAAAGTCGGAGAAATTGGATGAGAGCTTTAGCACCACAAAATGGTGAGGACATGTAAGTGGTTTGGGGAAATAATCCGACAGTGATGCAGAGTTGAAAGACTGAAATGACAGGCGCTGCATGGGAAGAAAAAGTTTGGCGTTTTCTAGAACTATTTCTAACCTGACACAGCTGAGACCCAGGCAAGACGCTACTATGATAGAGCTGTTGTTGCTATAGGTGCTGGAGCGTCAACATAGCGAGCCCGTGTACAACAGAATGAAACAGTGCCTAGTTCTGCGTCAGCCTCACAATGATTGTGGGTGAACCCAATGCTGCTGTCATTGTGCCAATCCATCTCATTGGGGGGTCTTCCTCTTTTTTGCTGACCCTCTA
>NW_006408547.1:24188210-24191065 GCF_000296735.1 Chrysochloris asiatica | reverse complement strand
TAACCACTACGCTACTAGAGCTCCTTAGTTTTGAATTATCTTCAGCAAATTTTTACTTGTGTGAGATATTGATGTTATTGTTTGATAATTCCTGTGTTCTGTAAAGGTCACCTTGCTCTGGAATGGGCACAAATATGCATCTCTTACAGTCACTTGGCCAGGTGTCATCCAGATTTCTCAGCATAGTGTAGTGAGAGCCTTCAGCCCTGCATCAGTTTGTTGAGACATTTCAATTTGTCGTCTATCAATTCCTGGAGCCTTGTTTTGTGCTAATGACTGAAGTGCAGCTTTGATTATTTCTTTAATACTATTAGTACTTGGTCATATGCTATCTCCTGGTTGCACATCACCCAGACTTTTGGATACAGTGACTCTGTGTATTCCTTCCATGTCTCCTGCATCATTTAATATTTTGCACGTTTTTGTTGTCAGGTGCCATTGAGTTCGTTCTGACTCATAGTGATAACAGGATGAAACACTGCCCAATTCTGCTCCATGTTAACAATCGTTACACTTGAGCCTAGTGCAAATCCATCTTGTCAGGGGTCTTCCTCGTTTTCACGGAGCCCTTCTCCAGGGACCGCTCCCTCCTTATAACACATCTGAAGTATGAGAGACGAAGCGTGGCCATCCTGGCCTCCAGGGGGCGCTCTGGTTGCACTTCTTCCAACACAGACCTGTTGGTTCTTTAGGCAGCTCACGGTAGGTACTTTCAATATTCGCCTCCAACACTGTAACTCAAAAACATCAATTCTTCTACGGACTTCTCTTCACTATCTAAATTTCGCATGCCTATGAGGTTATTGAAAATATCATGGTTTGAGTCAGGCACACCTTAGTCTTCAAACTGATATCTTTGCTCTTGAATGCTTTAAAGAGGTCTTGTGAAGCAGATTTGCCTAATGCAATATGTTGTTTGATTTCTTGATTGCTGCTTGATGAGTGTTGATTATGAAGTCTTTGACAACTTCAATCTTTCCTCCATTTATTATTATGTTATTTATTGGTCCAGTGGTGAGGATTTTTGTTTTCTTTACATTGAGTTCCAACCCATAATGAAAACTGGTCTGTGATCTTCATCAGTAAGTATTTTAAGTCCTCTTCACTTCCAGTAAGGAAGGCTGTATCATCTACATATTGCAGGTTGTTCATGGGTCTTTTTCCAACCGTGATGCTACTTTCTTCTTCATATAATCCATTTTCTGGGATTATTTGTTTAGCAAATAACAGATTGAATTCATATGGTGAATGGATACAACCCTGGCACACAGCTTTCCTGATTTTCGAACATTCAGTATTGCCTTTTTCTGTTGGAACATACCCTCTCAGTCTATGTCAGGAACACAATTAAGTGTTCTGGAATACGCATTCTTTGCAATCTTATTCACAACTCATCATGATCTACACAGTCATGTGTTTGCATAGTCAATAAAATACAAGCAAACGTTTTTCTGGTATTCTCTGCTTTCAGTCAAGATCCATCAGACGTCAGCAATAATACCCTTCATTCCACATCCTCTTCTGAATCTGGCTTGAATTTCTGGCAGCTCCCTGTTGATCTCTAAGCTCAAGAGCAAGTTTCTGAGTCTCTTCTGCCATCTATTTTGACCTTTTCCTTCTTTACTGTCTTTTAAATGACCTTCTGCTTTCTTCCTGTATGGATGTTCTTGATGTCATCCCACAACTCTTCTGGTCTTTGGTCATTAGTGTCTAATGCATCAAATCTGTTCTTGAGATGGTCTCTAAATTCAGGTGGGATATATTCAAGGTCATATTTTTGTTCTTATGGACTTGTTTTCATTTTCTTCAGCTTCAGCCTGAACTTGAATATGAGCAATTGATGGTCTGTTCCACGTCTGCCCTTGACTTTATGGAGCTTTTTCACTATCTGTACCTGCATTTCACATATGTAGTCAATTTGATTTCTGTGTATTCCATCTGGTGAGGACCATGTGTGTAGATGCTGTTTATGATATTGTAAAAGGGTATTTTCAGGAGAAACCAGTTCATACTGGAGTCCTTGGGAGTAAGGGTCTCAGCTGAATCCAGTCTCTTGGCGTGACTCTAAGGAAGAGCTTGTTGATTCGCACCAGGCGCTGTGCCTCCAGGTGGGCAAAGGAGACCCCAACAAGCCATGGGGCAAGATGTTCTTGTACACCTTCTTCATGCAGACATGTCAGGAACAGCACAAGAAGAAAAACCCAGACTCATCTGTCAACTTCCCCGAGTTCTCCAAGAAGTGGTCCAAGAGATGGAAGACCATGTCCGCAAAGGAAAAGTTGAAGTTTGAAGATAAGGCAAAAAGTGACAAAGCTTGCTATGACAAGATGAAAAATCACGTGCCTCCCAAAGGTGCTAAGAAAGGAAAGGAAAAAGATTTCGATGCCCCTAAGAGACCGCCATCTGCCTTCCTGTTTCACTCTAAACATCGCCCAAAGACCAAAAGTGAGCACCCGTGCCTATCCATTGGGGATACTGCAAAAAAATTGGGTGAAATGTGGTCTGAACAATCAGCCAAAAATAAACAACCATATGAGCAGAAAGTAAACAAGCTAAAGGAGAAATAGGAAAAGGATATTGCCGCATGTGTCCAAGGCAAAAGTGAAGCCAGACAAAAGTGTCCTGGCAGGCCAACAGGTTCAAAAAAGAAACCAGAAGATGGGAGGAAGGAGAAGATTAAGATGATGAGGAAGAAGATGAAGATAAAGAATAAGCGCCTATCTTGCAATAATGTGTGGAGTGTGCATGTGTGTTCAGGCAATTGTTTACCTAAGAATGTGAATTCAAGTGCAGCTCAATATTAGCTTCAGTATTAAAAACTGTACAGGATTTTGCATAGCTGATAAGATTCTTCA
>NW_006408547.1:24182761-24188110 GCF_000296735.1 Chrysochloris asiatica | reverse complement strand
AATATCATGGTTTGAGTCAGGCACACCTTAGTCTTCAAACTGATATCTTTGCTCTTGAATGCTTTAAAGAGGTCTTGTGAAGCAGATTTGCCTAATGCAATATGTTGTTTGATTTCTTGATTGCTGCTTGATGAGTGTTGATTATGAAGTCTTTGACAACTTCAATCTTTCCTCCATTTATTATTATGTTATTTATTGGTCCAGTGGTGAGGATTTTTGTTTTCTTTACATTGAGTTCCAACCCATAATGAAAACTGGTCTGTGATCTTCATCAGTAAGTATTTTAAGTCCTCTTCACTTCCAGTAAGGAAGGCTGTATCATCTACATATTGCAGGTTGTTCATGGGTCTTTTTCCAACCGTGATGCTACTTTCTTCTTCATATAATCCATTTTCTGGGATTATTTGTTTAGCAAATAACAGATTGAATTCATATGGTGAATGGATACAACCCTGGCACACAGCTTTCCTGATTTTCGAACATTCAGTATTGCCTTTTTCTGTTGGAACATACCCTCTCAGTCTATGTCAGGAACACAATTAAGTGTTCTGGAATACGCATTCTTTGCAATCTTATTCACAACTCATCATGATCTACACAGTCATGTGTTTGCATAGTCAATAAAATACAAGCAAACGTTTTTCTGGTATTCTCTGCTTTCAGTCAAGATCCATCAGACGTCAGCAATAATACCCTTCATTCCACATCCTCTTCTGAATCTGGCTTGAATTTCTGGCAGCTCCCTGTTGATCTCTAAGCTCAAGAGCAAGTTTCTGAGTCTCTTCTGCCATCTATTTTGACCTTTTCCTTCTTTACTGTCTTTTAAATGACCTTCTGCTTTCTTCCTGTATGGATGTTCTTGATGTCATCCCACAACTCTTCTGGTCTTTGGTCATTAGTGTCTAATGCATCAAATCTGTTCTTGAGATGGTCTCTAAATTCAGGTGGGATATATTCAAGGTCATATTTTTGTTCTTATGGACTTGTTTTCATTTTCTTCAGCTTCAGCCTGAACTTGAATATGAGCAATTGATGGTCTGTTCCACGTCTGCCCTTGACTTTATGGAGCTTTTTCACTATCTGTACCTGCATTTCACATATGTAGTCAATTTGATTTCTGTGTATTCCATCTGGTGAGGACCATGTGTGTAGATGCTGTTTATGATATTGTAAAAGGGTATTTTCAGGAGAAACCAGTTCATACTGGAGTCCTTGGGAGTAAGGGTCTCAGCTGAATCCAGTCTCTTGGCGTGACTCTAAGGAAGAGCTTGTTGATTCGCACCAGGCGCTGTGCCTCCAGGTGGGCAAAGGAGACCCCAACAAGCCATGGGGCAAGATGTTCTTGTACACCTTCTTCATGCAGACATGTCAGGAACAGCACAAGAAGAAAAACCCAGACTCATCTGTCAACTTCCCCGAGTTCTCCAAGAAGTGGTCCAAGAGATGGAAGACCATGTCCGCAAAGGAAAAGTTGAAGTTTGAAGATAAGGCAAAAAGTGACAAAGCTTGCTATGACAAGATGAAAAATCACGTGCCTCCCAAAGGTGCTAAGAAAGGAAAGGAAAAAGATTTCGATGCCCCTAAGAGACCGCCATCTGCCTTCCTGTTTCACTCTAAACATCGCCCAAAGACCAAAAGTGAGCACCCGTGCCTATCCATTGGGGATACTGCAAAAAAATTGGGTGAAATGTGGTCTGAACAATCAGCCAAAAATAAACAACCATATGAGCAGAAAGTAAACAAGCTAAAGGAGAAATAGGAAAAGGATATTGCCGCATGTGTCCAAGGCAAAAGTGAAGCCAGACAAAAGTGTCCTGGCAGGCCAACAGGTTCAAAAAAGAAACCAGAAGATGGGAGGAAGGAGAAGATTAAGATGATGAGGAAGAAGATGAAGATAAAGAATAAGCGCCTATCTTGCAATAATGTGTGGAGTGTGCATGTGTGTTCAGGCAATTGTTTACCTAAGAATGTGAATTCAAGTGCAGCTCAATATTAGCTTCAGTATTAAAAACTGTACAGGATTTTGCATAGCTGATAAGATTCTTCATAGAGAAAATACTTTTTTAAATGCAGGTTGTAGCTTTCTGAGGGGCTCCTACATCCAAATAAATTTGAAAGCTTCTGATGGTGAATGTTTCTAAATATCTAATGGTTCTTTAAATTCTCAGCATGTGTATGGTAGCACAGTGAACTCCTAGAAATTAGTTTCAATAATAAACTTTGGGGTTTTTAGGATGTTGCATTTTGTTTTTAATTTGTAATAAAATGATGTATATTTTTTAAAAATGGGTATTTTCAATGAATAAGTCATTGGCCTTGCAAAATTCTGTTATATGATCTCCTGCATCTTTTTTATCATCAAGGCTATAATTTCCAACTACTGATCCTTCCTTTTTGTTTCCAATTTTGTATTCCAATCAGCAGTAATTACCAATATATCTTGATTGCATGGATCAATTTCAGACTGAAGTTGAGAGAATTCTTCAATTTCATCCTTACTGGCTTTAGTGGTTGGTGCATAAATTTGAATAATAGTGGTATTAACTGGTCTTCCTTGTAGGCGTATGGATTTTATCCTATCTCAGACAATGTTGTGTTTCAAGACCGACCTTGAAATGTTCTTTTTGATGGGTGAATGTGATGCCATTCCTCTTCAATTTGTCATTCCCAGCATAGTAAACCATGTGGTTGCCTGATTCAATATGGCCAATATCAGTCTATTTCAGCTCACTAAGGCCTAGGATATTGATCTTCCATTTAATTTAATTTTGACAACTTCCCACTTTCTTAGATTCATACTTAGTACATTCCATGTTCCAGTTTATTAATAGATGTTTGCAGCTGTTTCTTTTTGAGTTGTGCCCATCAACAAATGCAAACTCTCAAAAGCTTTCCTCCATTCACATCCTAATGTGGACTCTACGTTGAGGAGGCAGCTCTTCCCTAGTTGCATTTTAAGTGTCTTTCAACCTGAGTGGCTCATCTTCTGGCACCATATCTGACAGTGTTCTGGTGTTATTCATAAAGTTTTCATCATCTGGCACTCTATGTGACAATGCTCTGCTGTAATTCATAAGGTTTTCAGTGGTTAAACATTCAGAAGTTGTCCTCCTCTCTTTCCTAGACTGTCTTAGTCCATAAACTCTGCTGAAACTTTACCATGGGTGACCCTCGTGGTATTTAAAATACCCTTAGTATAGCATCCAGCATCACAGCAACATGTAAGCCACCACAGTATGACAAACTGATAGATGAGTGGTGGATTTTGCCCATAGAATCTTTCAATATTTCAAGTCGAGTCTTGAATTTGTTCTTCAGTTCTTCCAATGTGCAAAATGCTGAGCGTGTTCTTCATATTGGTTTTCTAAGTCAGGTCTTTGTATCTTTCACTGTAATACGTTACTTTGTCTTCTAGGTCTGCCTTATGAAGTCTTCTGTTCAGCTCCTTTGCTTCATCATTTCCTCCAGTCACTTCAGCTTCTCTATGCTCAGGAGTGTGTTTCAGAGTTTCTTCTTGCATCAATTTTTGTCTTTTGTTTCTATCTTTTTAATAAGCTTTTGCTTTCTTTGTGTATGATGTTGTTGATAACAACCTGTAACTTTTCTGGTCTTTGGTCATTTGTATCTTATGCACCGTATCTGTCTTTGAGGTGGTCTTTAAATTAAGGTGGTATATTGGCAAAATGGTAGCATCAATGGGCTCAAGCGTGGCAATGATAGTGAGGTTGGCCCAGGATTGGGCAGTGTTTTGTTCTGCTGTGCATAAGGTCGCTATGAGTCAGTACCAACTTGATGGCACCTAACAACAACAATACTCAAGGTCATATTTTGGCTCTCGTGGACTGGTTTTCATTTTCTTCATCTTCAGCCTGAACTTACATATGAGCAATTGATGATCTTTTCCACAATCTGCCTCTATCCGTGTTTTAGCTGATGATATTGAGCTTTGACATCGTCTCTTCCCACAGATGTAGCCAATTTGACTACTGTGTACGCCATCTGGTGGGCTCCACCTGAATAGCCATCCGATCTTCAGCGTCAATTCTAGAAACAAGGCCATATTTTCCAACTATTGATCTCTCCTCTATTGTCAATTTTTTTATTCCAATCACCAGCAATTATCAATGCATCTTAATTGCATATTTGATCACTTTCACACTGTAGAAGTTGGCAGAATTTTTCAATTTCTTCATTGTTGGCTTTGGTGGTTGGTGCAAAAATTTAAATAATTTTTTTTGTTATATTAACTCATCTTCTTTGTAGGCATATAGAGATTCTATCACAGACAGCATTGTATTCAAGTTAGATCTTGAAATGTTCTTTTTGACAATGAATCTGACGCTTTTCCTCTTGAATTTGTCATTCTCAGCACATGATAGTCAGATTCAAAATGGCCAACACCTGTCCATTTCAGCTCACTAATGCCTAGGATATCTGATGCTATGCATTCCATATCATTTTTTGCAACTTCCAATTTTCTTAGACACATGCTGCAGATATTTCATGTTCCAAATATTAATGGATATTTGCAGCTGTTTCTTCCCATTCTGAGATGGGCCCCATCAATGAATGAAGACCGTAAAAGCTTTCCTCATTCATATCATTAAGGCTGAGTGTACTTTGAGGAGGCAGCTGTTACCCACTTGTAGTTTGAATGCCTTGCAACCTGAGGGGCCTATTTTCTAGCTCCATATCAGACAGTGTTTTGATAGGATTCATATGGCTTTCAGGGCGAATCCCTAGGAAGTGGATGACCTGTTTCTCCTTCTTAGCTGAGGCTTAAGTCTGGAAGCTCTGATGAACTTGTCCACCCTGGGTGACCCTCTTGGTATTTAAAATACCCACAGTATAGCTTCTAGTGTCCTAGCAACACGCAAGCCACCACGGCAGGACAGTCTGATGGACATATGGGAATGTTAGGGTTAACCAAGTCCTATTATGGTTTTATGGTCTGTACTTGTGGGGGGAGCACAATTGATCTAAAGGGTGTCTGTGTAAGAATGAATTCATCATGGAAATCTGCAGTGCAAATCAAGTTTTAAAGAAGCCAAAACAATGTCAAGCTTTTCCCTTTAAAATATAGTCACGTGTTTTTCATAACTTCCTACTTCATGAATTTAAAGTATCACATATCTTCATTCATTTATTCAATAAATCCAAGGGTAAGTCAAAAATATTGCTAGTGGGTTTCCAGTTCATGTATTCAAAGGTTGATTCTAACCAGAACATCTTTAAACAAGTCTCTATCAGTGGGCGGCTGCAGACAAGTTCTCTCGACGACACTCGTATCTTAGTCTCTTTGTTGTTATCATGTGCCGTGGAGTCGGTTCCGACCCATAGCGACCCTGT
>NW_006408547.1:24180812-24181936 GCF_000296735.1 Chrysochloris asiatica | reverse complement strand
CCCCCCAAAAAACCCTCAAAGACCATTTCAAAGGAATGTGATTGAAAGCTCTTGACAATGCCAACACTGCCATTTTGATAGGCTAGAAATTAAAGGGCTTAGAATTCTTAGGGGGAAGGGTTAGCCAGACGGGAATACCACCTTCAGAAGGGTTTAGATCTAGATGAAGGCTATATCAAGAAACAACACTTTCACAGTACGATGATTTTGTTTACTAAAGGTGTCTGCGATCTTGTGGTAACGTAGTGGTTACGAATCGGGCTGCAAACCGCAAGGTCAGCAGTTGAAACTACAGCTGTTCCATGGGAAACAGATGAGGCCTTCTGCTCCCCTATAGATTTACAGCCTCGGAAACCCTGTGCAGGGTCGCTGCGTGTCAGAACCGACTCCACGGCACATAACCACCAACCATCACGATCTCATAGCAATACTTTTTTTTTTTTAACTAAACTTCATACGTACTGAGTGATATTTATGTGCCAGGGTTAGGACTCTGGTCATATATGTTGCAAATATTTTCCTAATTTTAAGTTTGGCTTTTGTTTAAGGTGTTTTGCAACTTCTGAAACTTTGTATTTTTCAAATGATGAGATCTCATTCTTTATAACCTCCATTACTTCTTCCATTGCTAAATTCCACAAACATATTAAAGTATCCTGTTTATAAACATTCAGGTTACTCACATTTTATAAGCATATGCTTTCCACGTCCGCTCCTTCTGCTGATGCTTTGGACCTTTTCTTGTAGCATATTCAGCACCTCATTCCACCAATTACCTTTCTTTGACATATTTATTTTTCTCTTGGCTGCCTTTTTCTAGATATTTCCCTTTCTAAAGAACCCTACTATCACCTTGATATCCTTATTTCAATTACTATCTTCTCCCTTATTCCTTTATCACCTTCACATGATAGCTCTTTAAATACTCGCCAACTGATTGTCTTCCTGAAGGAGTTTTCACCACTTGTTGCCTATTCATCTCCTATAGTCCCTTGTTCTTCTTCCTGTGAGAGCTCAGCATCATTTGGAATCATTAACACCCATCTGAGAAGGAGCTCTGATGGCGTAGTGGTTATGAATCAGGCTGTGAACCTCAGGGTCAGCAGTTCGAAACTACCAGCTGT
>NW_006408547.1:24174244-24175632 GCF_000296735.1 Chrysochloris asiatica | reverse complement strand
TCATGCTGTTGTTGGGTTGAGTGCTCTGTATAAATCTCTGAGGTCAAGTGGATTGTTATTTACTTTCTGTATCTTAGTTCTGTTGTTTTTTGTTATGTGGCACATTAAAATCTCCTACTATTATTGTAACGTTATCTGTTTATTCAATTCTAGTAGAGTTTGATTTATGTGTTTTGAGGCTCTTTGGTTGAGAGCATAGATACGTCTAATATCTACGCTTGTGCAACTGACCCTTTAATCATGAGATAACGTCCTTGTTTCTCATGCTGCTTTTTGACTTAACGTTTACTTTCTCAGAGATTAAAAATGGCACTCCTGCTTGCGTTTTCTTGCTATTAGCTTGGTAAATTTCTTCCATCCTTTTATTTTTCATCTATTTGTCTTTGTTTGTAAGGTGTGTCTCTTGTAGACAGCAAGATCCTGTTATCAAATCTGCAATTCTTTGTTGCTGGATTGGTGCATTTAATCCATAGAAGTTCAACATAATTATCAATAGGTGTGAACTGATTACAGTCAGTATGCTATTTTTTTGTGTCTGTGTCATGCTACTGGCTTCTTTGTTCCACATGTTTTCCTATGCTAAGTTCATTTGTGTGTGTGTGCGTTTTCTTGTCAGTTTCTTCTTAGTTTTAATGTTTACAAACTCTTCATGGATTTTCTTTCTCTTGATGTGAAGATGTATTGTTTCTTTGAAGTTATCCTGTAATTTATTAATTTCTTCTCCAATTTAAAATAGTCTGTTTTATCTTAAAATCTACTTGACTTCTTCACCATTTGGCATTCTGTAACTCTGTTTTCCCCTCTTCTTGCTCTGTAGTTGTCTTCGTTATAGATTGACATCTCTAATTCCCTATCTTCAGTCTTGTTTTGTTTTACTTCTTTATCTGGATTGAATTCTAGGTGGTGTTGCCATGTAGTGTCAATCTTCGGTTGTTGTCTGCTGTTGTTGGTTCTCAGTCCAAAGGACTCCCTTTAGTATTTCTTACACAGTTGGCTTGGTTTTAAAAAATTCCTTTAATTTTTGTTTATCTGGAAATGTTCTAATTTTGCCATTGTATTTGAGAGATGGTTTTGCTGGATATATGATTCTTGGTTGGCAGTTTTTTCTTTCACAATGTTATGCCTTCCCAATGCCTTCATGGTTTCTGCTGAGAAATAAGACCTTAAAACTTATTGGTTTTCCTTTGTGGTTCTGTTGTGACATCACCCATATTGTTACTTATCATGTTATTTGCATCTTCTCCCCAACTTTTCTTTTGTTAGATTTGATAATGATTTGTCAATTTGATTAATCTTTTCAAAGAACCAGCTTGTCTTGTTCATTCTTTCTATTGCTTTTCTGTTTTCTAGTTCATTTATTTCTTCTTTCTTTGCTTCTAGTGGCTGGA
>NW_006408547.1:24156917-24173069 GCF_000296735.1 Chrysochloris asiatica | reverse complement strand
ATTCACAGCCACCTTTCCTAATGAGACCAGTTCAGGGCTGGCCAGGGTTCACTTTGCAGATTTGGAACAGGTCCTGCCCTTCATGGGGCTATTGTCGATATCTCCTTCCAGAGCTCACAACCTCTGAGGTGTCTGCTGATAGGACAAAAAGAAAATCACACCTTTGTTTCCACAAGCCTCAGGTAGACTTCTGCAACTTGAATATGTTTTCTCATCTCTAAAGTCATTCAGGATCTCTCAAGATGACCATGGAAGGTCCTGCTGACCACCGGCGCCCATCCATCACCTCCTCTCCTGCCACATCTGTTCAACTCTCTCTTCTAGTAAGCACTCGATCCACTTTTCTATCCCTTCCTCTGAAGCTCAGAGTTCCCAGACCCTCCTCTGCATTTGCCTTGTCTGCTTGTCCATATCCTTGTTGCAGAGAGTTCTCATAGCCCTTCTGCTTAGTCTGCCATCTTGCCCCAACTACCACGGTTACTACAATAGGAAAGAAATCTACTATCCGACTGTTTTGTACATTTATGGCACACATCTGGCAGTAGGGATGCTGAGGTGAGAGGTAAAGAATCCTGTTGGCTGTTAAGTGACAGCATGGGTGGGGCGTGATTCTAGTGGCCTGGCAGTTACATCCTGATGCAACCACTTGTATTTTGTGATCTGATGTGCTCCTCCTCCATTTTTCCATAATGCTGATTTTCGCATAACCACCTGGTCTTTAGAACCTAACGCACGTCACTAAGGGAGGAGTGGGTGTACATGATTGGCTACATACCTGTATTCTCAATTAGGCAGAGTCTTTTCAAGATGTTTCCTCTTGTCATTAAGTATGTATTTTTGTTAACGATACTTTATTAAATGCATACTTTACTAATTTCATTTAGTGAAAAAGGTTGATATTTTGTTCAAAGATTAACTTGACCCAATCTTGATTTTAAAAAGCCCCAAGATTGTCAATAAGTTTCAATTAATTACACCATGATTATAAACGATCTTTACTAAAAACTGCATATTCTTGTGATTCAGAGCCATTCTCATTTAAAGTTTCGGGGGAAATGCCATATCCCCCTCATCAGTTAGGTTCCATTCAGTTTAATGGAATTTACTGGCTTTGACATAGACAGTGGAGCTACAAAGGGGATGAAACATATCCCAGGAGCCTGTAACATAACCCAGTTTGTGCTGATGGGCAAAGAGGCAATGTAAACAGATAAGATGAAGTGCGGAAGATGATGCTATAAGCAGGACATTTGGAATTTAAAATGACAGACAAGATGATTTCATATAACAAGTCAGGCTCCAACCATCTCACTTACATTCCACAATACAAAGTGGAAAATGGTGGCAGACAATTTGTTTAAATTAAAAGCAAATGAAAACAATGCTTTTTTTCCTCTCTTAAAAGCAAGCACTTTATTGTTGTTAAGTGCCATCAAGTTGGTTCATAGTGACCCTGGATAGGGTTTCTGAGGAGCAGCTGGTGAGTTTTAACCGCCAACCTTGCAGTTCAAACCGACTTTGTGGTCAAGCGTTTATCCTACAGTATCACGCCAGGACTCCAAAAGCAAACACATGCTTATAAAATTATTTCTCTGTTGGTTTACTCCAGACTAAATACATTTTACTTCATGTTAAAGTGTTTTAATTTATATGACTGATTAATCTACAATTCATAATTGTTATTGCTGTAAAGTGCTGCCGAGTTGGTTCCAACCCATTCATAATTAATTCTACAATTACAATTAATAATTACTTCTAACATATTTGTTCCTCTATTTCATGTTTTCCTCTGAATGGCTTTCTAAATAGGATATACATTGGTCACAGTACAGTTTTTAAATATCAACATTAGAACTAAGTTTCCTCAAAAGCATTGCATTAATTTGGTATCTTGGAGAACAAAATGGTAGTCTATAAATCATCTTAATAATCAATAAAAATTGGTTGATATTTATATAAAGATTAACTTAAGACAAAAACTTAAAACCCAGATTTTTAATGAATTATACCCTGATTATAAATTATCTTTACTAAAGAATGCATATTCTTGTTATCTGAAACTAAGTATTTAAAAAGAATGATATACTTAATAAAAATCAAAAAGAAACTGTTTTATTTAAAACTGTTACCATAAAAAGCAAATAGACATCTCTAAGATATTCAGGTCATTTTAGAAGACACAGGCTGTAAGGATTAAAAGTAAGCTTCCGTATTCACTTCCAGGATCAAAATTTCACATTACAGAAATGCTTAGTAACAAATATTTGGCAAACAGATAATGACTCTAAAGTTGTCCAATAAATGGAAAACTTTCTATTTTTCCTCTTAACAAAAACAACCTATGAACTACTGAATTAACCATAAAAATTTAACATTAATTTCAGGAAAAAGGCACATTTGGGCAAAATAGTGAAGGCGATTTCTAAAAGAAACATTTCGACGGCGCATAACCAACTGACTTCCACATACATCACTCTGGAAGATTCTAGAACATGACAAAGTGTATTTTGTAAAAGCTGGGTAAATATGTGGACACGAACCCATCGCTATAGTGTTATTTTATTCTTCATGTGTATGTAAGGCTTACTTGTTGTTAAGTGCCTTCGAGTTGATTCCAACTCACGGTGACCCTGAAGAGGGTTTCCGAGGCTTTAAATCTTTGCAGGAGCGGAAGGCCTCATCTTTCTCCCACAGAGTAGCTTATAGGAATGTGTAATTAAATAACTGCGTTGGCTCTCTGCTTTCTGGTACAGCTGTACTGTTTCTTTCCAAGTTTTATTTATTGTAGTGTTACTGAGTCTGTTGTCAGACACTCGATCGTCTTTCTGGTTTTGGTACACACTTCATAACTGCAGCTTTCCACAATACTGGGGCAAGTAGAAGACTAAGAGTCGTCACACTTAATATTAGGAGGTAGACCTGTAAATCAAAAGTACAACATCATTATTTATGATAGATTACAGAATTGCCAAAGAGTTTCATCTAAACAGGAACTGATTTTTGACAATCAATATAAAGCTATAATCGATTCTAAATAGACAACAAGTTAATCTTGCTGTTATTGTTAAGTGCCATCAAGTCAATTCCAATTCATAGCTACCCTGTATTGAGTTTTCAAGGAGTGGCTGGTGGGTTTGAACTGCTGACCTAGTGGTTAGCAGTCCGGTGCTAATCCTACAGTGCCATTCCAGGACCTCTATGAAGTTAATAGATTTCAAGGATCTTCAATAACTATTTCTACTGTGTTTTATTCTTAAGACTTCTCTTATACTGTTCACATTTGCACACAGATCAGGAGACAATCACTTAATTTAGAATGTTTAACAGTGTTTCACATTATATTAATAGAAAATTTATCATTCATTCAGCCGAAATTTATAGGGAGCTGGTCTGCTTAACCAAAACTAAAAACTGTCCTAGGGATAGGGAGGGTTTTAATCCGCACCACAACATCTAAGAAACACAGCTCTCCAAGTCGGGGGAGGGACAGAATAAAAGAGGGGGTAAGAGTCAAGGAGATCAAAGATGGGACAATTCTATTCAGGACTGTTGCCAACGCCATGAGGATCATTTGTCAGACTGATGTTGCTGCTAAGTGTCACTGAATGGGTTCCGACTCGCAGCGCCCTTATATAGGGTTTCCGAGGTTTTTAAATCTTTGTGAGAGCAGAAATCCTCATCTTTCTCCCTCATTTGTTGCATTAGTGAATACAAAACGAGGAAGAAGAAAATTCTTGTGTAAGACTTTGAGAATCAGGTTGAACATATTCTAATTTTGTTTAATTAGACAACAAAAAGCAGTGTTTAGATTTAAAAAAGCAGGTTAAAAGTTCAAAAATAAATTTTTTAATGAAACTTTGTTGTTATGTGCTGTGAAGTCGATGCCGAGTCATACTTACTAGACATTAAATTAAATGCCTACAAATCAACAATTTAAAAGAATCCTGAAGCTATTTCTAAGTTGGGAAAGAGAAGTGTAGCTAGTTCATGGCAACTTGAAAGTGTGAACCAAAAAAGACCTCGTCTTGTTGTTGTTGTTGTGTGCCGTGGAGTCGGTTCCGACTCATAGTGACCCTGTACAGGGTTTCCAAGGCTGTAAATCTTACAGAAGCAGAAAGCCTCATCTTTCTCCCGTGGAACAGCTGGTAGTTTCGAACTGCTGACCTTAGGTTCACAGCCTGATCCGTAACCACTACACGACCAGAGCTCCTTCTTGTCTTCTTGGGTCTCTTCAAACACATGCAATTTCATAGCATAACCAGAATTCAAAGTGTGGTAACTCTGGGAGCAGGTAATTCACATTTCTACAACTATTAGCCAAAGTATTTACATTAAATAAAGAACAAACAAACAAAAATTCCTTTCCATCTCTGCCTTGCTTCATGGTCTATTTTCAAAAATAAAAATGTTTTTCTTAGTTAAAATATCAATTTGTCCTTAGATCATTCAGGGCAAATACTTTACTCAGTTCTTTGATCTTAAAAGAAAATTCAGGCTTTGAGTGCTATGAAAACTTTTAACATCATAGAATATTCCATTACAGTTTATGCCACAACCCACATCCCCCAACTAACCATAAATTGTTCTTCTTATCCAATTTTTTCTTTGAAGGGGGGAAGAAAAACAATTTTAATTTCATGCTTCAAATTCCTGTATGTACATTAAATACTATATAAATTTGTCTTTGCAGTTGTTAAGTGCTGTTGAGTTGGTTCTGACTCATGCTGATTCCGTATAGGGTTTTCAAGGAGCGGCTGGTGAGTCTGAACTGCTGACCTTGTGGTCCAGTACCACAGCAGGAGAGGAATATTAGACCCGAGTACTATTATTTCAAGCCTCGACTTTCGCTATTGAAAGATTCACTGGGCAAATTATTGAATGATGCAGAATGCATCAAGAAAAGATGGAAGGAATACACAGAGTCATTGTACCAGAAGGAAATGGTTAATGTTCAACCATTTCAAGAGATACCATATGAACAAGAGCCAATGATACTCAGAGAGGAAGTCCAAAATGCATTGAAAGAAGTGGCAAAGAACAAGGCACCAGGAATTGATGGAATAAGAATTGAGGTCTTTCAGGAAAGTGAGGCAGCACAGGAGGCACTCACTCATCTCTGCCAGGAAATTTGGAAGACAACTGTCTGGCCGACTGATTGGAAGAGATCAATGTTTGTGCCCATTCCAAAGAGAGGTGACCCAACGGAATGCGGAAATCATCGGACAATCTCTTTGATATCTCAAGCAAGCAAAGTTTTGCTCAAGGTAATACAGAAACGGCTACAGTCATACATTGACAGAGAACTTCCAGAGGTTCAAGCTGGATTCAGAAGAGGCCGTGGAACGAGAGATATCATTGCTGATGTCCGATGGATCTTGGCTGAAAGCAGAGAATATCAGAAGGATGTTTACCTGTGCTTTATTGACTACGCAAAGGCTTTTGATTGTGTGGATCATGACAAGCTATGGACAACATTGAGAAGTATGAGTATTCCAGAACACTTAATTGTACTTCTAAGAAATCTGTACCTAGACCAAGAAGCAGTTGTTCGAACAGAACATGGGAACACTGAAAGTTTTAAAATTGGGAAAGGTGTGAGACAGGGTTGTATTCTTTCACCATACTTGTTCAACCTGTATGCTGAGCAAATAATACGAGAAGCTGGGTTCTATGAAGAAAAACGTGGCATCAGGATTGGAGGAAGACTCATTAACAACCTGCGATATGCAGATGATACAACCTTGATCGCTGAAAGTGAAGAGGACTTGAAATATTTACTTATGAAGATTAAAGAGCACAGCCTTCGATATGGATTGCATCTCAATGTCAAGAAAACAAAAATCCTCACCACTGGACCAATAAACAACATTCTTATCAATGGAGAAAGGATTGAAGTTGTCAAGGACTTCATTCTTCTTGGATCAACTATCAACACTCGCGGAAGTAGCAGTCAAGAGATCAGAAGACGTATTGCACTGGGCAAATCTGCTGCACAGGAACTTTTTAAAGTATTGAAGAGCAGAGATGTCAGCTTGAGGACTAGGGTGCGCCTGACCCAGGCCATTGTGTTTTCAATAGCCTCATATGGATGCGAAAGCTGGACAGTGAATAAAGAGGATCGTAGAAGAATTGATGCCTTTGAGTTGTGGTGTTGGAGGAGAATACTGAGGGTGCCATGGACTGCCAAAAGAACCAATAGATCTGTTTTGGAAGAAGTGCAGCCAGAGTGCTCCTTGGAGGCCAGGATGGCTAAGCTTCGTCTCTCCTACTTTGGACATGTAGTCCGGAGGAAACAATCGTTGGAGAAGGATGTCATGCTGGGTAGGGTGGAGGGTCAGAGAAAAAGAGGGAGACCTCCAACGAGATGGATCGGCCAGGTGGCATCATTGATGGACTCGGGGGTGGCAGCGGTGGTGAGGTTGGCCCAGGATCGAACATTGTTTCGTTCTGCTGTGCATGGAGTCGCTATGAGTCGGTTCCGACTCGATGGCACCTGACAACAACAACAACAACTATTATTTCATTTGGAGCCCTGGCTATGCAGTGGGTTACACACTAGGCTGCTAACCACAGGGTCAACAGTTCGAATCCACCAGTCACCTGACGGAGAAAGAAGAGGTTTTCTGCTTTGTAAGATTTACAGCCTCAGAAACTGTGTGAGTTGGAACCATCTCAAAGGCAGTAGGTATGCAGAAAGACAACTTAGTCGTTCTGCTTATAAATATCAAAAGAGCGCCAAATCAGAACACAGAGACTTTGCAATGAGAATTTTTAAATTAAGGTCCCACCGCCAATTTTTTTCTTTTAATTTGCTATTGTGTTAACTAACCATTTACCATATGCTTTTGAAGCAGATAAAACATCTTGCTATCAGGATATTATGCAAGGAAGTTTATGTCTCTTGGATAACTGGTCCCCTTGGGTTTCACTTATTTGCAGTGAAATAAAGTGAAAATAAATTAAAGTATCATTTTGTTGCTATTGTTGTTGTTGTTAAGCACCTTCAAGTCAGTTCCAACCCATAGCAACCCCGTGTAGAGTTCCCGAGGAGCAGCTGGTGAACTTGAACAGCTGACCTTGCAGTTCAAACTGACATTTCAGTTCAGCACCGTAGCCCACAGTGCCATATTAGTACTCCTAAAGCATCATAAACCAAACTAAAAAAATATCATAAACCAAAGCAAAGCTACTGCCACCAAGTCGATTCCAACTCATAGCGACTCTGTATGGGGTTTCTGAGGCTGTAAATATTTATGGGAGAAGACTTGGTTTTCTCCGACAGTAAGGTTGGGGTTTTGAACTGCTTGCTGATCTTGTGGTTAAGAGTCTCCAGTCCTTAGTCTACACACCATCATGGCTCCTTATCAGGGGTTACAACAAATGCTGATAGCCAAAGTGCATCGTAAAGGGTGGAGGCATCCTTTAATGGTGAAATCTTTGGGCTTAAGGAAAAAAACAGTCTATACTACATTTCACATGTCTTAAAAAAACAGTCACATCACATTTTTGTTATAATATAAAACTTCTTACAATAGAATTTACTTTGAAATACAGTTATGACCAAATCAATTATAACATACATACATTGGCATTTTAACATAAGGGCAAACTTTAAAAACAGTTTGAACATTTAAATTTAGGCCATATTATTTTTTTGAAAAAAGACCATAGTCTTAACATTCAACATAATCCAACTAAAATGGCCGTTTTTTTTCTGGATAAAATGCCAACAAGAGTTTACATATGCTACAGTTTACATGACTCTTTCCTCCCTTTGTTATTGTTTGGTGTTGTTGAGGTGGTTCCAACTCACAGCAACCTGATGCACAGTAGAATGAAACACTGCCCAGTCCTGCACCAGCCTCACAATCATTACATTTGAGTCCTTTGCTCCTGTCACTCTGTCGACCCATTTCTTTGGAGAGGTGGGGGGGGTCCTTCCTTTCTTTCATTGACCCTTCATTTTACAAACATAACGTCCTTCTCCAGGGACTGGTCCCTTCTGATAACAGGTCCAAAGTCTGTGAGTCAAAGGCTCAGCATCCTGGCTTCTGGCACCATTCTGGCTGCAATTCTATGACAGACGGTTCCCCTGGTAGTCCCTGGTCCACTTTCAATATTCTTCTCCAATACAATAATTCAAATGCATTGATTCTTCTACAGTCTTCCTGATTCATTGTCCAACTTTCACATACAGATGAGGCCTTTGAAAATTGGAGACTGTTTTTAGAAGCCCTTCTGACAATTGTAGCTCAACCCTTAAAAGGGAGGAAACCTTACAGTTTTGCAAAGACAGTCACTCTGTTTGTCCTGGAACAACACTCACTGTAATCTTGTGCTGTTTTCTAATGGTCAACATTGTAAATTTAAATTAATCTCTTAGAGATCGTTTTCCCTAAAGGGCAGTCCCAGAAAAATTATTTGAAGTTTTTCAGTCCTGATTTCTAGCTATACAGGATTTGCCCAGGTAAAGTCACACTAGACTGTGTACTGAGGCATATGCTTATATCCTGAGGACCACGGGGGCTCTGTGGCTAACTTCAAGGCTGGCAGCTCACACCCAGCAGCCACTCCAAACGAGGAATATGAGACATGTGCTTTCAAAAAGATGTGGTCTCAGAAACCTTCGGCATCTGTCGGACTGCTAAGAGTCAGAACTGACCTGACGGCTGTGGGTGTTTGAATATATATATTTATATTTCTTGCTATTGCTAAGTGCTACTGAACAACCCTGTATAGAGGTTCCAAGGAACAGCTGGTGGGTTTAAACTGCCAACCTTGTGGTTAGCAGTTCAGTGTTTACCCTACAGTGCCACAGTTTTTATTAATATGCAAGCTAGAGGTTCAGCTTTTTAAAAAAAGTTACCTTACTTCCTTTCAGAGGAAATATTAGTCACTTGTAAGTGTTGTAGAAGATGTAACAGCTCAAGCAGTGTTAACTAACAAGTTTTAACGGGACACCTTCCATGTTGACTAACAATCACAGTCTGTAAGAAAGCAGTAAGGTCCAATCAAATGCTACATCAACAAGACAAACACTTTAAATCCTAATTCCACTCCTGGTGTGCAATGTGAGGTGAGAAAAGTCCTTCAGCCATTCTGCACCCAATTTCCCCATAACCCTGAGTTAGCTGATGGCCTGGAGTGAGCAGAGACCGGCCTTTATGATGAAACCTTTGTATCTAAGACACTACAGAGTGAACAGTGGTAAAACATTGATCACAAATGGAAACTCTGCAGAAAATGACGAAGCTCACCTCCCGAGAAATGATTCCTGCTCTTCGTGCTCGACTTCCCAACACGAAAGAGAATTCACTGACTTGGGCCAGGCCGGCCGAGACGGTCCATTTGATGCCCTGGCTGCTCCTCGGCAAAATGAGTGACAGGACGAACGCGGCCAGCACAAACTGCGAAGACGGTGTTGAAAACAAAGCCCAGGTGACTCAGAGACTTGAGGTTAAAATACACATCAACTACGCACAAAATACCGGAACACCGCATCCCATAGACAGGTGAGGGGCTTCAGGAGATACATGGAAAAATTCCAACCTTCTTCCACGGGCTTGTTGAAGCCCCCTCACACAGAAGCACTTCAAATATGCAAGAGGCATCATATAAACAAAAAATCCTCAAAAATAAATATGCAGAGAACAAGAAAGCAAAACGCAAAGGCCTAGGTCAGGTTTTCTCTACCCCAGGTGAACAGCGTTAAATACGCATTCTACCGCATTCATGATGGGTTCTATGTTTTTTACCAAGACAGATATTTACTTATTTCTTTCTCCTGCAAATCAAATCCAGAGGGAAACAGTCTTGAGCTGAATGGCAGTTCCTTCGGATAAAAATACTTTTAAATCAATGTTTAGAATCCAGAAAGCCAAGCTGCTATGAGAGATAATGACATCTGCAGTAACATGTTAGTTCTAGCAGCTCAGACACACGTAGTGACAGAGAGAAAGCAAATGGAAGTGTTGGGATAAGTTTTAGGTATCTGTTTATAAGATGTTATCTTTGCATACATCCAAGCAGTTGGATTCTGTTCTTTAAAGTCATTTGGAACAGTTGTCAAATTACAATGTGAGCACCTAACCTGAGAAAGGAACAAGTTGTTTCCCCCATTCCAATTTTCAGTAAATTTCCTATCTTTAACATACTCACTTCTGAGACAACAATCAGTTCTATGGATCCAACTCTGGTAGCGTAGTGGTTACGAATCGGGCTGCTGACCTCAGCGTCAGCAGTTCGAAATTACCAGCTGTCCCGCGGGAGAAAGATGAAGCTTTCTGCTCCCGTAAAGATTTAGAGCCTCGGAAACCCTGTGCAGGGTCCCTATGAGTCGGGCCCGGCTCCACGGCACATAACAACAACAACAACAATCCAGTCCAGTCTAACACCAGCTTGCTTCCTCTGAAGCTCTGTCAGATGAGAGCAGGAGAACCTCTCCAAGAATACGGCTTCCGATGGATGTGAGTGAGGTTTCAAACGAGCAAATGACTGAGCATTCTCACAGAGCCGACAGTTTCAAATGTCTTCCCAGAATGAAATGACAAGTGGAGTTTTCGTAGACATAATGTAGTTACACATGAATTAGGTCCAAGAGAAAAGAAATCATCTATGTTGTGGAAGGTAAAACATGAAATTTTACCAATGATAAAGTCAGTAACAGAAAAAAATCAATACCTTCATGATCACCACTGATAATGTCAAGAACATCAAGACAGTGAGTTCGTAAATCACAAAAGTAGGGAAAACATGGAGTCCTGTTAGAGAAAGAATACATCGGTCACTTCTTTCATGGGTGCAGGCAGAGGTGCCGAACAAATTCACACTCATTTCTAACGATAAATCTCTAGATTTTAGTCTTGTCGTTATATTTATTTCAAGAGAACTATTAAATCAAAATCCTAAACTCCTTCAGGACCACTGTTTCCATGCCATTTACTTATGGACTCATAAATGCATTCGCGATGAGCTGGTTGGTTCCCAGTCGTGTTTGCTACCGAATACTCTCTCTTCTCCAGCTTAACAGGGAAAAGGCTGCCCCCCAAAGGGTAAGTTTAACTTGGTGCATACCCTCACTGCTAAACTTCTGCCGACAGAATCTACCTTCAGAAAAATACCGTCAAATCTGACGGGAAGGGAATTTCCTTTACGAAAATATTCTAAGCAAGCTGGAGGTAATGCTAGGGATTTATAAACTAGTAAGAATAGCCGCCAAAAAAGGAAACCAAACATACATTTGTAAAGCACCAAGAGCGCTACATGCAGTCCAGTCCAGAGGCCATCTGCGTGGGGAGAAAGTTCTTAACTGTCCAGCCTCTCAGTCAGGCTCACATTTCTAATCCGTTTTTGTGTGCCTCACAAACTTTGAAAACAACAACAACAACAACAACAACAGAATTTTCCCTAAATCCGTTTTCTCTTTGTTATAAAATTTTCTCCTGTGAATGTTATGAACTTGTTTTAAAGACCATCACATTACTTTCCTCAGAAGCTCTGCAGGCACCTCTGTTCTTGTCAAGGTAGACACAGGAACGTGAGCTTGCTAGTTAGGATGGGGCAGGAAAAGGTTGTTGTTGCTGGGTGTCGTCGAGTTGGTGCCAACTCATTGTGATCTTACATACAAGAGAACGAAACACTGCCCGGGTCCTGCACCATCCTTACAATTGTCATTATACTTATGCCCACTGCTGCTGCCACTGAGCTAATCCATCTCGTTGGAGGTCTTCCTCTGTTACGCTGACTTCCCACTTTACCAAGAATGCTGTCCTTCTCCAGGGACATGTTGGAAGTATGAGACTAAGCCTCATCATCCTGTTTGTTCTTCTGGGCTACTTCCAATATTCTTCTCCAACAACTCAAACAAATGCTACCTTCATTGTTTTCAATTTGTCCTCATACAGTTACTTGGGCACACTTTCTCCTGGTATTGTATGACCAATGGCCGTACGTTTTAGGGTCTTTTATTTCTTCATCTTTTCCTACAGAAATTCTGTACTATTTTACTCACTCTGACCATTTATCTTTTAACATCATGTAGAGCTGGACTCCCTTCTTTGATTACTTTTTTCAAAATTTTTACAGCGACTCTGAGCTGCCAATTCTTCCGAAGTACTTGGAATCCTTTTGTAAAGGTTGTTTGTTGTTGTTGTTAAGTGCCATCGAGTCGGGTCCGACCCATAGCGACCCTGTACAGGGTTTCCGAGGGTGTAAATCTTTACGGGAGTAGAAAGCCTCATCTTTCTCCCGCGGAGCGGCTGGTAGTTTCGAACTGCTGACCTTAAGGTTCGCAGCCCGATTCGTAACCACTACGCTACCAGAGCTCCTTGTAAAGGTAAAACATAAAAATCTCAACATATCTGTTATGGCTGCATTCCATTTATAAATCAGTATTATCATTCTCTTTGCCAGCAAAGTCTATTTCTTTCTTTATTCATATCTGTTATTTATTGAAGTCTTATTTCCTCTTGTAAATTTTTGTCATTTACTTTATGTGAATCCTACCTGGTTCGTAAATTTATTTTTAGGCATTTGATGCTATTTATTTCTATGGTTCTTTTTCTTGGTACGTAGTTTCCAACTGGTTAATGTTTGATGCTTACTAAAGTTGTATGATTTTCATAAAAAGTCTGTAACTGACCAGCAGACTCCCAGTGCTCACGGTAGTTTTGATTGGTTCTTTTGGCTTTCTTCAGTGTGCAATCATGGTATATTAAGATAAAGTTAATTTTGCTTCTTCCTCTCTGGTACGTGCAGTTGGTTTACCTATTAGTCTCATGGCTCTGTCTAGTATTCCCAGAGCAATTCTGAGTAACGGTGGGTGATGATGATAAACGCTCTTTTCAGTTTTTCTTCTTTGTATGTAAGTGTAGTAGCAATCAAGAGATCCAATGACGTATTGCATTAGGCACATCTGCTGCACAAGACCTTTTTAAGTGCTGAAGAGCAAAGATGTCAGCTTGAGGACTAAGGTGTGCCTGATCCAAACCATGGTGTTTTCAGTAATCTCATATGCATTCGAAAGCTGGACAGTGAAGAAGGAAGACTGAAGAAGAACCGATGCTTTTGAGTTATGGTGTTGGAGAATATTGAAAGTGCCATGGGCTGCCAAAAGAACCAATAGATCCGTGTTTTAAGAAGTGCAGCCAGAGTGCTCCTTAGAGGCCAAGATGGCCAAACTTTACCTCTCATACTTCGGACATATTGTCAGGAGGGACCACTCGCTGGAGAAGGATGTCATGTTTGGTAAGGTGGAGGGTCAGAGAAAAAGAGGACGACCCCCAATGAGATGGACTGACCAAGTGGCAGCATGGATGGACTCAAGTGTGGCAACAGTAGTGAGGTTGGCCCAGGATCAGGCAGTGTTTCGTTCTGCTGTGCATAAGGTCGCTATAGGTCAGTACTGACTTGATGACACCTAACAACAACAAACAGGTAAGTATGCTGATGTTCTGCTCTTTCATCATGGAGCAGGATTCCTGCTTTTGGTTGTTATTGTTGTTAAGAACCGTGGAGTCGGTTCTGACCCATAGTGACCCTGCACAGGGTTTCCGAGGCTGTAAATCTTTATGGGAGCAGAAAGTTTCATCTTTCTCCCGCGGAGTGGCTGGTAGTTTCGAACTTCCGACCTTGAGGTTAGCAGCCCGATTTGTAACCTCTACGCTACCACAGCTCCTTTTGTTTGCTGTTGTTGTTAGTGCTGTCGAGTCGGTTCTGACCCATACTGACCCTGTATAGGGTTTCCAAGGACCACCTGGTGAGCTTCAACTGCTGACCTTGCAGTTCAAACGGCTTTGCAGTCTGGCTCATTAACCTACAGCGCCACAGACTTTACAGATATATATGTATATTTAAATCCTATAAGGACGGAGTCCTGGTGACAGCGGGTTATGCGTTGGACTGCTACCTGCAAGGTCAGCAGTTTGAGCCCAGCAGTTGGGCTGTGGGAGAAAGATGAAGCTTTTTGCTCAAGCAAAAACTGACAACCTGGGAAGCTGATGGAGGGTCACTATGAGTAGGAATTCACTTGACATCCTGCTGCAGTAGCAGCTAACTTGATCATTACATTCAATGTACTAGGCTCCACAGACACAAACATGAGTGAGGAATGTGCCCTTTAGGTGTGTAAATGGTTATAAATTTCTGAATGTTTCTGTGTATACCTCTCCCCCATCCCCCCAAAAAAGAGGCAACAGAAACAAATACTGTTGAATGATGATGGTGCACAGAGGAGATTGTAATGATTGTAATGAAATGATGAGTGTAAAACCGATGTTCCCCCATGTAAACTATCACTCAATACACAAAAAAACCTAAAAAACAAAAACAATGAGAAGGCTCACCTTTTCACGGTACTTACGGTGGTGGGGTGCCAGCTAGCTGACCCTTACTCATGGTGACCCTGCACAGGGTTCCCTAGGCTGCCAATCTTTATGTGACCTGAAAGCCTCATCTTTCTCCCACAGAGTAGCCAGGAGATTCCAACTGCTGACTTTCAGTTAGCAGGGGAAGCTACTATTTCTGCCTTTCAGTTAGCAGGGGAAGCTACTATGCTGCCAGGGCTTCCGTGGAGCCCAGAGCAGATCCGCTACATGACAATGAAGCAGTGCTGCCCCAGAGGGACCCTGAACACTCAGTAGTGACCACTTCAGTAATGCTCTCAGCATCCCAGGAAAGGGGAATATCAGGAGGAGGGGAGGGAATCCTTGTTGAAAATTCATTTTACAAGAAGGAATACCAGATTACTGATAATTGCTCACAAACAAGGAAGTTGCTAAGAATGGATCCCTATGGTGGTCTAGTATAGGGCTCTGCACATGGTTTCTTAAAAGGGTTTCCTGGTAAATACCTTAGGTTTTGTGGGTCATATAGTCTCCGTTGCCCCGACTTAACTCTGCCCTTGTAGCATGTAAGCAGCCATAAACAAAACATAAAGAAATCGGTGTGGCTATGTTACAGAAAAACATTATTTATAGCAGTGGTGGGGAACCTTTTTTCTGCCAACATTTATAACACCATTCATGGGTCATACAAAATGATCGATTTATAAATTAGCTTGCCATATTTGGTCAAATATTTCATTAGTAGACTTGACGACACTTAACAACAACAGCAACAATGTAATAGCTGGAACTGGGCATGCCTCGGCAGGACCTTATACAGCCTGAGTTATAACAACAGGCCATGAGCCATAGCGTGCCAAATCCTGGTCCAGTGGAAAGAACTTGGGTTTTAAAATCTGGTTCAAAGTCTACCACAATCGTTTACTATCTGCATGAACTTGGATCCATTCTTGAACTTTTAAACGTTGATGGCCACGTCTTTGAAATGGCACATCTTGATAATTACTCTGAATTGCTGATGTGAGGTCTCAATCGGACAACAGATGCCCATAAGGGCCCGGCACCGTGCCTTAGCTACCAAGACACAGAAGCGCTCACTGCCAAGCAGTAGGCATATCGCAGTGTTCTGCTGTCATGACACTTGAACAAGAGAGACATCTGTGATAATTAAATTACTCTTCTACGTTATAAAGGGATGTTTCCGTCACTTCTCTTGTACAAACTCCACAACATTTCATTAAGGCCTTTTTCATGTTCAGTATTTATTACATGAGGGCCAAATATCAGGTCAGACTACAAAGTTTACCACTCCACACTGTTTCCTCTGTCACGAAATCAGGTTACGTATAAATATCCTAATGAGAACCCTTGTTGTTGGTTCTATGACCTACAGAATCCAAACCAAAGTCTCTGACGGGACCGGAAACCCCCTCTATACCTCAGCCTGTTCTCATGGCCCAGCCTTCTCTCCTGCTGTCTCTGCCTACTCACTTTCCCTCCATGGACTGGCTCAGGCTCTTCCTTCATTACACACATTTCATCTTTATTTCTGGCTTGCTTTTCAAGGCCATCCAAATGCAATCTCTTCTAAAAGTATAGACTGACCACCTTCAAGTGTTGAGGACCATTCCATTACTTCTTGTTGATATTGCTATAGGGCCCTTGAGTCAGTTTCTGAGGAGCAGTTGATGGGTTTGAACTTCCAACCTCAGAAAATGCCTTGATGACAAAATTATGACTAGTTCATTTTTATGGTTCCGAAGACCATAGAAGAATCGATGCTTTTGAGTTATGGTGTTGGAGGAGAATA
>NW_006408547.1:24154698-24156697 GCF_000296735.1 Chrysochloris asiatica | reverse complement strand
CATGGCAACAGTAGTGAGGTTGACTCAGGATCAGGCAGTGTTTCATTCTGTTGTGTATGGGGTTGCTATGAGTTGGTACCGACTGGATGGCACCTAACAACAACAACAACACAGTAGGAGTCCTGGTGTGGCGCTGTGGGTTAATGCGCCAGACTACAAAGCTGTCTGAACTGCAAGGTTGGTACTTCAAGCTCACCAGCCGCTCTCTGGAAACCTTATACAGGGTTGCTATGGGTTGAAACCGACTCGACGGTACTTAATAACAACAAGTACATAGTATTGTGCTTACTCCATTGTAAGCATTCAGTAAATATCTGTAAAACAATGGGTGTCAATACTCTATAATTCATCCAGTTATGAAATCTGACTGAAGTGCAAGGGGACCGTAGGTCCCATGTGCAAAAGTCAAAGGTATCTTCCGAGTTGGTGAGCTGTCATTTGTTTGTTACTTGTTAACTGTGTTAAAGTGTAAATCTGAAGAAGCCCAAACAAAAAATTCTATCCCTGGCCAGGTAAGAAAAACTTACTTGTATACAAGTTTCTCAGCGGACAGAGAAATTCACTGGAATTGCTTTTGATACTGAGACTGTGACCAATCAAAGCAAAATGACGCAGAAGTATGATTTTAATAGAAAGCATTCTCAATGTAGCAGGAATTCTAATTTGACTAGTGTGGCATAGTAAATAGTTTCATGTGTTTCTTCTAACCTTAGTCTTTGTCACTCCCAACAAACGACTCTTTTCTGAGTAAGAGACGGTGGGAGAAGATGCTGATGGGCTGACCTGACTCAGCTGTGGACGTTAGCAGAGGGCACTGTAATTGTGAAAACTTGACGCTCTAACATGGGCTTAAAGGGGTCATCTCAGAAGCAGGAGGGGGATCTCTCTATGACGGGAAAAGAACCAGGAGTGGACTGGATCCTGTGGATCCTAAGATCCCTGCCTGCACATTGACCCTCCTCAGCCCAAGGACAGAAAGCTGAGTCCGCAGAAGAGAAGCCAAGGACCCACCACAGCAGAACCAAGAGCCAGAGTGTGAGTTAGAGAGGTGGGTGGGTCAAGTGAGAGACTCCGGGCTCCTGCAGAGGCCATTTAATGGGGGACTAAGGAGCTCTGGTAGCATAGTGGTTACGAATCAGGCTGCGAACCTTAAGGTCAGCAGTTCAAAACTACCAGTCACTCCGTGGGAGAAAGATGAGGCTTTCTACTCCCGTAAGGATTTACACCCTCAGAAACCCTGTACAGGGTCGCTATGGGTCGGAACCGACTCGAAGACACTTAACTTAATGTTTACAGAACACGGAATGGAGCGAAAGCTGAGCACCTTCAGGCTCATGTGGGCATTTATCAGTAGCCCTAGAAGAGCTTTAAGAACATTACTTGAGCAGGGAGAGACCTGCCTGTGGGCATGGCAGACCTGACCGGAAGAACTGCGCCCAGAGCTCCTGTGACCCTGAATTGTGCCCTGTTAACTCCCCTAAGGAACCCCTTAACTGTGACCACTGCAATGACTTATTGAATTCAACTCAGGAGTGCAGAGGGTTGTGGAGGGATGGTTGGCATCATTGTTTTTTATGTGTTTTTTTGCAACTAGTACAAAAAGGAAATATGTGTGCTTCAAATAACATATAATTTTAGTTTTTTAATGACAGCAACTTACTCTAATTAAAAAACATATAATGAAGTTCTAGCAGGTAAGACTAGTTAAAAATGACGTGGGAGTAATCTTAGAATGACACGCATGACTGGAATGTAGTTTAAACAAAAATAAGTTAAAATACAATCAATTTTATTAGACCTTCTGTCCAGAATAATTGAGAAAAAAACCTCAAAGAATCAGAAACTGGTCGTATTTATTTAGCACTTTAAGGAGGTGTCACCAGGAGTGATGGCAGGGGGTGCAGATGAAGAAGCAGAGAAGATGAGCTAAGGGACAAGAAAATGAGAGGGAGAAGGTCAAAGAGGAAGAGGAGAACAGACAGAGGAGGGGGAGGGAGAG
>NW_006408547.1:24125950-24153893 GCF_000296735.1 Chrysochloris asiatica | reverse complement strand
GGAGGGGGAGGGAGAGAGGACAGCAGACAGGGGAGACAGGCAGAGAAAGGGTCAAATCTCTGCTGGGGGGCACTGGAATGGGCCTCCTCTGACTGTGCTCAGATTCCCGGGGGGATCCAGGTTACCCCTAGATGTAAACCAGTTCCTGCAGTCGTTTCCTTTCACCTTGGTAAAGTGCATGCATTCTAACGTTGTTCTGGGTCACAGATAGTCGTGGATAGTCATGGCCTTCAGCATCTCCACACACATTTTAAAATCGGTTCTCTACATATTAAATGTTTGGGATTGCCCTGGATATGTACAGCAGTAATAGAACTTTGCAGGCACAAAGACATCAAAGGCATGCATGAGGAAATGTAAAAACTCCTGTGAGTTTGTTACTGACAGGCTACTTCCCCAAGGCTGGCCATTCTGAATACCTTGTCAAATATAGAGCACCGCACTTCAAATTCACTGAATTTGAGTTTTGCATCAAAATCAGTATTTTCTCCAAAATGTACCATTTTGGTTCATTAAATGCAAGTTGTGAACATACTGAGTTTCCAAAATCTGTCCTCTCTGGAGTCACACATGCTTCATAACCCTAAAAAGCGAAGCTCTTATTCCTTCTCGAAGCCTTCTGGGTTGTCTGTAGTGACCATCTATACCTTCTTCAGGAGTCCTGGTGTGCTAACTGTAAGGTTGGTGGTTCAAATCCCTCAGCTGCTCCTCAGAAACTCTATACAAGGTCACTATGAGTGAGAACCACCTTGACAGCACTTAAAAACAACACACAGTCTTAATACTGCCGAAGCATGAAAGCCAGTAAACTAACTAATGTCCTGTAGTGTCTATCTTTTTCTCTTTTTTAGATTTCAAAGGCTCTAGAAATCAAGTTGCTGATGACTAAGTAATCCAAATTAAGATGTACTTAACGGAGTCCTGGTGTGGCGCTGGGGGTTAATGTGCTAGACTGCAAAGTCAGCATGAACTGCAAGGTTGGTGGTTCAAGCTCACCAGTCGCTCCTTGGAATCTCCCTAGAGGGTCACTCACTATAGGTTAGAACCGACTCAACGGCACTTAACAACAACAAACGAAGTTAACTTTTATGAGAACTGTCTTCACTGTATAAATATTAAATAGAAACATATTTTTATAAAAGCAGTACAGTTAACAAATAAAGTTTGAAAATTAGGATATAAAGAAAAAAATATTACCTATTGATGCAAAGAAAATGATGGCCAGAAAGTCCCGGATCGGTTCAATATAAGCCATGATCTCCTCAGTAACCATGTGGCCTTGCGAAGAGATCAGTGCTCCAGCCAAGAAGCAGCCAAGCTCCATGGAAACATCTAACAGCTCTGTGATCTGTGGACGAGAACGGTTAAACTGAACACCATATACACACAGCGCTCTCTTCCAGGTTAAGTTAATACTTACATCCAGTAATATTTATACCCTTTTAGGTCGAGCAGAACCATCAAAGTAAGAACAGTGAAAAAAAAGTCTAGAAAATAAAAAAATCATTGACTTACATACAACCTGGCAAGTTCGTGATAGGGGCTTCTTTTGGGGTACTCTGAGAGATAACATGTGGCAGCCAATATCAGATGAAGTAACCAAAGGAGCTCTGGGAGTGTAGTGGTTACAAATCGGGCTGCTAACCTCAGGGTCAGCAGTATGAAACTACCAGAGGCTCTGCGGGAGAAAGAGGAGGCTTTCTGCTCCCATAAAGATTGTGCAAGGTCGCTATGAGTTGGAACTGACTTCACGGTACTTAACAACAGCAACAATAAAGATTTACAGCCTGGGAAACCCTGTGCAGGGTTGCTAAGAGTCGGAACCGACTCCATGACACTTAACAACCACCACCACAACCCTAACCACAGGGAGGAAAATAATTTACATCATTGATATAATTGTCCCTGTTGATTACAGGGAGATTTTTTTGAATGAGACTATTTTCTAAAATTTATTTTAGGTATTTATAGTATATACTTTCTACCCTTGAATCAATGAGCAGCCTTTAAAATAATGTACTGTAGAAACAATCATTCTCATTATGAACCTAAAACCACTTAAAGAAAGTAGACATGGTGCAAAACAGATGCAGGGGCAGTGTCTGACCCCTCTAACGTCACAAGGTGGGAGGACAACAGCATCAGACCAAAGCCAGTTCCTATGAGGCTGAGGTCAGACATACTCCGGGCCTCCAACCTTCTGACAAATTTGCTCACCAAGTATCCTCTACTTCTCAGCTGGGTCTGACACCCCATGGTAATTGGCACACACACCACACTCATCATTAAGGGGTGTTTTTTAGGGATGTTAACGGTGTAACGTTTAGAATAGAGTCCTTTGGTCAGACAGTCCCTTTTCTGCAAAGCCTGTGCGCTGACTTTTGTCCTCCTCAGGTAATATGACAAAGCTCTTTTAGCACTGTTGGTAAGTAAATCTCCGTGGCTGACACTCCACTCTGCTATCAGCCTCAGCCTGAGGGTCAGCAAAGCTAGCTTTCCATACCAAGAAAGCCGCCTGCGCTGAGCTTTCCTTGTTCAGGGGACCGGGAAGTCCACTGTCCTGCCATGTGCTCTGGCTCTTGGTTCAGCGGCTACCAGGCTTCTGGTGTCACAGCTGTCTCTCAGGTTGAGGAGGTCTCAGGCTCTACACACATTCTGTTCCTGACTTATTCCTTAGTGGTAGTGAGATCGCCTTCCTGTTTCTGAGATGGTTCATTCTATACTCATGTCGGCGTTACACGTTTTTACAGTCACAGTCAGCCCTGTGAACAATCCCTCACAACGAGTCTCATAATCCTACAATATCTTCCCTTTCTTCTCCCATCAGGAAAAAGTCATGTGGTGGGCGCTATAAAGACTATGGCTTGAAGAGACTTATTAAGTACCTCACTGAGCTGTAATGGGTTTTAGATGTGCCAACAAAGAGCATCAATAAATCCAGAAGTTGTTAATTTTAATAACAGATTAGATAGGAAGAATAGTCTTAATTTGGGGGCTAATGAAAATTCTATTAAATTCGAGGTCTAAGACAGACTTCTTGATGAGACATTACAGATGTAAAACATCTTTAAAGATTTTTTTTTAGGGATAAAACTACAGATGAGCGCAACACAAGATAGCTTTACAGTTAACTTTTAAGAAGATACCATTTTCAATTGCATTAAAACAAGAACAACAACACCTAGGAATAAAATTAACAAAAAATGTATTTAACCTTCACAATGGGGTTCCAAAAAGTTCTTGAGAAAACGTAATGAAAAGATTATGGATTTTTTTCTGCTAACATTTTGAAGCATCTTCATATTCTACATACTATATAACATTGCTGAGAGAGAATCCAAAAGACCTAACTGAACAGAACGGCATGTCACGTATATGAGAGACTACAGAAGGCCTAACTGGACAGAACGGCATGTCACGTATATGAGAGACTACAGAAGACCTACCTAAACAGAATGGCATGTCACGTATATGAGAGACAACAGAAGACCTACCTAAACAGAACGTCATGTCACGTATATGAGAGACTACAGAAGGCCTAACTGAACAGAACGGCATGTCACGTATATGAGAGACTACAGAAGGCCTAACTGAACAGAACGGCATGTCACGTATATGAGAGACTACAGAAGACCTAACTGAACAGAACGGCATGTCATGTATATGAGAGACTACAGAAGGCGTAACTGAACAGAACGGCATGTCACGTATATGAGAGACAACAGAAGACCTAACTGAACAGAATCACGTCATGTACATGGATTTGAAAGCTCACTAATCACCAGGATGTCAATTCTCCTTCACCTGTTCTACAGATTCCTTGAAATTGAAATTCTTCTTTTGAATATGAAAATTGACAAGCTGAACCTATAAATTTACATGAAATGAGAAAGATCATGACTGGTCAAGACAATCCTGAAGCAGAAGGAGAAAGCTGGACACTTACATTACCAGATGTCAAGACATATGGTATAATGCAAGAATCGACAAGTAGATCAAGGAAACAAAATGTCAAGTTTAGAAACAAACATGCATGTGTGGTTACTTAATTTTTCATAAGGAGACACAGCAGTATAGTGGCTTGAAGTCTTTTCAACAAATGATGCTTTAAAGTACAAATTAAAAATGTATCCTGTTCTCTTCATATCATAAATTGTAGATCTAAATGAGAAAAATCTAACAATAAAGCTCCTGTTGTTAAGAGCTGTTGAGTCGGTTTTGACTCATAACGACCCTGTATAGGGTTTCCAAGAATCAGCTGGTTAGTTTGAACCGCAGTCCAGTGCTTATCCTACAGTGCCACACCAGGGTTCCAGTATGTAAAGTTGTTAAGTGTCCTCACTCAGCTCCAACTCACAGAGACCTTGGAAAGGGTTTCTGAGACTTCACGAAAGCCTCGCCTTTCTCACGGTATTTACATGACTTATTTTCCCAATGATAACTGTGACGTAACATAGTACAATATTGCTGCCTGAATAGTGACGCTGACCGTTCAGATACATTTCCGTTACTACAAGGATCCTTCGTGTTGCTCTTTTTACCCATCTCCTGTTACTTCCCCTCTTCGTCCTCACCTTAAGGCCTGGCAACAACTAATCCGTTCTTTAGTTTTATAATTCTGTCATTTGAAGACTGTTACCTGAATGCAATCTGCAGTTCACCTTTTGTGACTAGCTTTTATTACTCTCTACTTCTCTGAAGATTCATCCAGACTGGGTATTCCATGGTGTTGGTGAAGAATATTTAAAGTACCACGGATTGCCAGAAGAAGAAACCAATTTGTCTTGGAAGTACAGCCGGACTGGTCTTAGATGAGAGGGTGGTGAGATTTCATCTTACTTATGTTGGACATACTGTCAGGAGGGACCATGTTTGGTAGAGGGGCTTCATCTTTTTTGCTGACCCCCCACTTTACCAAGCATGATGTCTTTCTCCAGGGACTGGTCCCTGATAACATGTCAGAAGTATGAGAGATGAAATCTTATCATTCTGGCTTGTAAGGAGCATTCTGGCTATACTTGCTCCAACACAGATTTGTTTGTTCTTCTGGGAAATCATGGTAATTTCAATATTCTTCTCCAACACCCTAACTCAAACGCATCAATTCTTCTATAGTCTTCCTTAATCACTGTCCAACTTTCCCATTCATATGAGGCTACTGAAAATACCAGGGTGTGGGTCAGGTATACCATAGTCCTCAAACTGCTATCTTTGCTCTTGAACACTAAGTGGTTTGGTGCAACAGATATGCCTAATGCCATACACTGTATGATTTCTTGACGGCTGCTTCCATGAGTGTTGATTATGGATCCAATAAAAATGAAATCTTTGACAACTTCATTTTTTTCCCCCCCATTTACCATGATTCTATCTACTGGTCCAGTTGTGAGGATTTTTGTTTTCTTTATATTGAGGTGCCATCCATATTGAAGTCTTAGATCTTCATCAGTAGGTATTTTAAGTCCTCTTCACGTTCACCAAGATTGAATCATCTTCCTACTGCATGTTTTTCATGAATCTTCCTCCAATCCTGGGGCCACGTTCTTTATCATGTAATCCAGGTTTTCCAGTTATTTGCTCAGCATACAGATTGAATAAATATGGTGAAAGGATACAACCCCGGTGCACAATTTCCCTGATTTTAAACCATTCATTATTCCCTTATTCTAATGACTGCCTCTTGGTCTATGTTCAGGTTCCTAATGAGCACAATGAAGTCTTCTGGAATATGCATTCTCTGCAATGTTAGCCATAGGTTGACAGGATCCACACAGTCCAAAGCTTTTGTATAGTCAATAAAGCACAGGTAAACATCTTTGTGGTATTCTCTGCTTTCAGCCAAGAGCCATCTAACGTCAGCAATGGCATCCCTTGATCCACAGCCTCTTCTGATCAGCTGGAATTTCTGGCAGTTTCCTGGTGATGTGCTGTTACGGTAGTTTTTAATTATCTTCAGAAGAATTTTACTTGCAGGTGAAACTAATGATGTTGTTCAATGAATTCCTCATTTGTTGGGTCACCTCTCTTTGGGATGGGCACAAATATGGATCTTTTCCAATCGCTGTCTTCCAAATTTCTTGGCATTGATGAGTGAGTGTCTCCAGTGCCGCATCAGTTTGTTGAACGATTTCAGTTTGTATTCCATCAATTGCATCAAGTTTGTTTTTCTCCAATGTCTTCAGTGCAGTTTGGACTTACTTCTTCCTTCAGTACCACAGGCTCCTGATGATCTGCTACCTCCTGAAATGGATGAACACCGACCATTTCGTTTTGGTACACTGATTGTATATTTCCATCTTGTGATTCTTTGTGTATCATGCACTTACAGTGAGCCTATGTAGGGCTTCCAGGCTGTAAATTTTTGCAGGAGCAGAAAGCCTCATCTTCTCCCACTGAGCAGCTGATGGGTTCAAATTGTTGACCTGGTGGTTTGCAGTCCAGTGCTTATCCTTTAGAGACACTGTGTTCCCTATGTTGTTCATAGAATCCTTCAATATTGCAACCTGAGGTTTGAATTTTTTCTTCACTTCTTTTGGCTTCAGAAATGCTGAACATGTTCTTCCATTTTGGTTTTCTAACTCCAGGTCTTTGCACATTTTATTATAATACTTGACTTTGTCTTCTTAAGCTGCCCTTTGAAATTTTCTAGCTTCTTCCTCATTTCTTCCATTTGCTTTAGCAACGCTATGCTGAAGAGCAAGTTTCAGAGTCTCTTCTGACAAGCATCTTGGCCTTTTCTTTCTTTGCTATTTTTTTAATGACCTTTTACTTTCTTCTTGTATTATGTTCTTGATATCATCCCACAATGTTCTGGTCTTTGGTCATTAGTGTCTAATGCATCAAATCTGTTCTTGAGATGGTCTCTAAATTCAGGCGGCGTATATTCAAGGTAATATTTTGACTCTCATGGACTTGTTTTAATTTTCTTCAGCTTCAGCCTGAACTTGCATCTGAGCAATTGATGGTCTGTTCCATAGTCTGCCCTTAATCTTCTTTTGGCTGATAATACGGAGTTTTTCCACCACCTCGCCCCACAATTTGGTTCCTGTGTTATCTATTTCATGAGGTCCATGTACGGGGGGGTTAAGGCGCCAGACTGCAAAGCCATTTGAATTGCAAGGTCGGTGGTTCAAGCTCACCAGCAGCTCCTCAGAAACCCTATACAGGGTCGCTATGGGTCAGAACCGACTCGACGGCACTTAACACACTTAACAATATGTGCGTAATAACCTTTTGTGTTGTTGAAAAAAGGTATTGTCAATGACGAATTCATTGGTCTTTCAAAATACTATGATGCAATCTTCAGCACTGTCTCTAATGCCAAGGCCATATTTTCCAACTATAGACCCCTCCTCTTTGTTTCCAACCTTCATTCCAATCACCAGTAATTATCAATACATCTTGATTTCATGTTTGGTCAATTTCAGACTGAAGAAGCTGGTAGAATTCTTCAATTTCATCATCACTGGCTTTAGTGTTTGGTGTGTAACTTTGAATCAATGGTATTGACTTCTCTTCCTTGTAGGCACATGGATATTATCCTATCAAAAACAGCATTATATTTCAGAAAAGATCTTGAAATGTTATTTTTGATGATGAATGCAATGCCATTCCTCTTCAATTTGTCATTCCTGGCATAAATAACCATGTCACTATCAGATTCAAAATGGCCAATGCCAGTCCATTTCAGCTCACTAATGCCTTGGATATTGATTTTTATGCATTCCATTTCATTTTGACAACTTCCGATTGTCCTAAATTCATACTATGTACATTCCACATTCTGATTATTAATGGATGTTTGCCGCTGTTTCTCCTCACTTTTGAGTTGTGCCCCGTCAGCAAATGAAGGTCCCAAAAGTTTTATTCCATTTAGTGATATAAAACACCTTTACAGTGCCTTAGCTGTATCTCACAACTTCTGATACATGTTCAGTTCTGTCAAAATTTCCTTTTGGACTTCTTGTTTGATCTATGCATTAGTCAGGCACATGTCTAGTTCCCCAAAGTTTCAAACTCTGAACTGTTGCTTCTCAGAAACTATACTGTGTTGTTTGAGTTGGGACCGACTCGATAGCATTTAACAACATATATTTATCATATAGTTGAATCATCTGTGTGTGTTTACGTTTATCATGACAAAACAGGTAACAAAAATTTTCCATTTTATTCATTTTTAAATGAACATTTCAGTGACATTATTTTCAGAATGTGTAACACACTGGGCATAGTATGGATCATGGATGGCTTTTAACCCAATCTGCCACATTCTATCTTTTAAGTGGTATATTTGGAGCACTTACATTTAATGTAATTACTGATATATCAGGGCTTAAGTTAGACACTTTACAGTTTATGATGTCATTATTCTTTTAGAAGTTCACCTGAAATATAGAAACTTAGTCTTCTTTTATGTCCCTTTCCCCTCTTATGCGTATGCTGTACTTGTCTTAAATGTGCTTACTGCATAACTGAGAATCCCATCAGACAGTGGTATAATTTCCATCTTCAAATTCAAACACAATTTAGAAAACTCAAGTGGAGAAGAAGGATAATGTACTTCTATTTTTGTTTTCCATGGTCCTTTTGTCCTGATACTTCAGAGTTCCTTATTTAATTGCTTTTGGTTCTGTTTAGAAAACCTCCATTAGCCATTACTTTATAGCAGGTCTGCTGGTAATAAATTCTCTGAACTTTCCTCCATCTGAGAATGTTGCAACTTCCCATATCCTCAGGTCTGCTGAGTACAGAACTGTAGCTTGACAGAGCTTTTCCTTCAGCACTTAGAACACCCTGCCTTTCCTTTCTAGTATCCATGACTCTTTCATGAGAAATCTTCTATCATCAAAATTGTTCTTTCTGTTGGGAAGCGACCTGGAGTAGCCTTTTTTGGCTTTATCCTGTTTGGTGTTCACCCAAGCTTCTTGAACCTAAAGGTGCACGTCTCTTGCCAATTCTGTCAAGTTTTTACCCATCATTTCTTTTTTTCAAAGGTTTTTATTGTGGATTGAGTAAAAGTTTACAGGGCAGATCATCAGTTTTATATTCAACGAGCCATACACCTTGTTTCATTACAATGATTATAATCCCCTCCATGTACCATCAGTTAAACAGTATTTCTCTCTATCCACTTTAGCTTTTTTTTTTTAAATCATTTAAACCACCAAAGGGTACATTCTGCAAGTCTGTCTCCTGGCTGCCAGCACACAGCCTTTCTCTTTCCATGAGTCTGGAGTCCTTAGATGCTCCCTCTCCCCATGTCCCCATCTCTGCCTCCATCTCTGGTGTCGCTGCTTTCCGCTCCTGCTCTTCTCCCTTGATGGCCCTAGGGTCCTCTGTTCCTGGAATGTCAGAGTACCTACTCCCCCGCTACCATCATTTCTTTCAGTACTTTCTCAGTTCCACTCTGCTTTTCCAGGACTCCTATGACAAGAATGTTGGATTTCTCATTATTGCCCCATAAGTCCCTGAGGCTCTGTCTATTTTTTTTCGGACCTGTTTCTTCTGTTGTTCCAATTGGGCAGTTTCTATTGCTTTGCCTCCAACTCACCAGTTGTTTCCTGAAGCCCTCCATTCTGCTAGTGAACACGTTACAGAAAACCTCATTGCTGCCGCACTGGTTGGAGCTCATACTGATGTTATAGGACAGAGCAGAACTTCCTCAGGGGTCCCCAGGGCCATCTTCCTCTACGAAAGCAGAATGCCACAACTTTCTCCTGCAGAGTGGCTGATGGGCTCAAACCACCTACCTTCTGATTAGCAGTCAAGTGCTTTAACCACTGAGTCACTAGGGCTTCTGAGTACATCCAATGGGCTGTTTTGTTGTATCTGGTTTTTGTTGTTGTGTTTTGTTTTTCATTTTTCAGGGGGGAGTGTTTGCTTTATTTTTTCCCCAGTTGTAAACTTTTCATTTGTTGTTGTTACGTGCCATCAAGTTGGTTCTGACCCATAGCGTCCCTGTATAGGGTTTCTGAGGAGCAGCTGGTGAGATTGAACTGCTAACCTTGCAATTCAAACAGCTCTGCAGTCTGGCGCATTAACCCACAGCGCCACACCAGGACTCATTTGCTCCGAGTTCTATTTTTCTGGGGAGTCTTCCTTCTTCATTTCTGTCAGGTGGGTTCCTAACTGCTCCTCAGATCAGTTTTGCGATGGTGGGTTTAAAATCCTTGTCAGGTGATTTTCACATCTGTGCCATTTTGTTGTTGGCGTCTATCACTTCATTGTTTTATTCAAGTTGGTTCTCAGTATTATGACAGATTTCGAACTGACACCTGAATATTGTTGTGGTATGCCCTGAGATTCTGTATCTTAATATTTAATTTCTTGTTTCAGTTGGCTTTCTTTAACCCTGCTCTGGCAAGGAAAGGTGGAACAGCACCTGATCACTGCAACGTGCAGCTATAAGTTTGCGTTCCTCACTTATCCTCTATACTCAGGAGGATTTACGTGGGGTCTCCATGGAGTCAGAAAAGGCACTGTGGGATGTGAACAGGGCCTGTTTAAGGGAAAGCGCCTCACTGACCAGTGAGCGTACACGTCTTGGCTTTCTACTGGGCCATCACTGACAGCACTCTGGCAGGGGTACTGGGATGGATTGTAAATCTAGGCTCCTGCCTGGCCTTAGCCGACATGGGTGGGACTTCCGTTTTCTCAGTGGAATCGAAGGATTTTAGTCTTTCTAGGCTTTCCCTTTCCTGGTCATTTGGCCCAAGTTGAGTAGGGTTTTTTGGTCTGCACCTGTTGATTTTTGAGTGGCGAGTTTCTTCAGCTCCACAGGTGTGAAATATTAAGGCAAAAGAGCAAACCCAGAGAACTCCATTCCTCAGGCTCTGAACTCCTTAGCCAGCTGCTGCTTTTCTACACCATTCAGAGTTTTCTTATATTAGTTTTATATATCATTTCTTGGACTTTTAGTGGGGTTTAGCTATAATTACCAGATAGAATAGGAAAAAAAAATTTTCTATTCCATCTTCCTGGAAGTAAAAGTGTGTTAATTTACTTTCAGATGGATCCAACTTTTTTAAAGATCATGATTTCTGAGTAAATAAAATTAAGAAACAGATATAAAAATGTTTAGGAAAGCAATTTATAGACAACCTACTGCTACTTTTTTTTTTTTTTTTTGCATAAAACCGTCTTCGCTTTTGTAAAATTGCATGTTTTTACATGACCAATATCAGGAATTTGAGTTACTTTAATGAAGGAAATAGTTCATATTTAGACTATTTATATGAGTCTAATAGTAATTTCCCCTCCTGTCATAAAAAGCTTGTCCTTTAAGTAAAGAGAATCTGCTTTCTAGAATAACACATTCTTTTCACATTACAGCAATACAAGTTACACTATTGACTAGCCTGTCCCATCAAACTTGACTAAAATTTGTTTCTGAGACTCTAATTCTCTACTTCAGATGCAAAGCTATTCAAAAGTCTCAAACATAATGGAATATTTGACATTTCTTATTTATTTATTTTTTTTTGTAGCTTTTGCCTTCACATAAGTAGATTACTTAATTCCCTTAAGTAATCATGTGGCAACTTGAGATAATTCCCCCCAAAAAACTGTTGGCAAAGTCCTTAAGAGTATGAGTCAAAACAGTTTAACTAAGGTTTAGCTCATTGTATTAGATACTGGTGGGTAGCACAATATACTGTCTACAGTAAAAAAAATACTAATAAATGTTTTACATATTATAACCAAGATTACAATGAAAAGATAAGGATTTATCATAAACTTTTAGTGATTATAAATTAACTTTTAGACTATGAATTAGATTATAGAAATAATATATATACATAGAGAATTACCGTTAACATTAAAAAGATGAAAGCAGATATTCCTAAAATGAGGATTTCTTTGTTCCCCTTGCTTTCCATATGCAGCTTTCGATAATACGGTCCTATTAGATAAGTCTTTATAACAAGACATAAAAGAAAAATAGCTGCTAGCGAAAAGAGAATCTGACCAATCAAAACAAGTATTCGTAGTATTTCCATGAAAATGCTAGGAAAGAAAGAAAAAACAGACATGTTACTTCACCATCAAAACACAATTCTCTAAAACCCAGTAAAATCATCGTTCACTCCTTTTTTCCTTTAAAATGTGACAATCCAAATTACCCAAATCACACCCAGTTTTATTTCTAAATGCTGAAATAAAACTTATGGAACGTATTCACCTCAGAAATAGAGTTATCTGAAGCAAATATGGAAGCTGAATTGTTTCACAATTAATACTCCGGAATAAATACATTTATAGCATGCAATGACTCTTGAATGAGTTTTTAATCATAATCAATGGTTGATAACAAAATCTCTCATCAGAAGTTAACCTCCCCCCTTTGATGTTCTTTTTAAGACAATGTTGTTGTTGTGTGCTGTCAAGTCGGTTCTGACTCATAGAGATCCTGTATAGGGTTACTCAGGAGCTGGTTGGTGGGTTTGAACCATGGGCCTTGCAGTTCAAACTGACCTAGTGGTCCAGTGTTTACCCTATAGCGCCACACCAGGACTCCTGACTCTGCACTGGAAACATGATCCAAGAATTCCAGAAGCTTTCAGCCAAAAAGTTCCTATCACGAGCCAGAATCCTAAATTTCATGTCTATTATTTCATTACAGAAAAAATTTTTCTTTATTAAGCTTTTTAAAATATATACAAATAAAAAAACAATCTGTCCTTATGGTATCAGCTTAATGGCTTTCATAACAAAAGTATGGCTATATTTATAGTATTTACAACAACGACACTATTTTGAAACAGCATCCCACCATATTTAGAATAACACTCAGTGCCAAATTCTGGTTCAAGAAGTTGTCCTAATCAATGGGAGATGATATCTAAGAAGGTATTTGTCACTGCAGCCAGGCTAAAAATAGCAGTGCTGGAAACACAAGTCTCAAGTTGCCACAGAAGATTACTCAGGGGAATTAGAACAGAGTTGGGTTTGAAGCAAAGTAAGATGGGATTAAGAAACAAATGCTAGGAAAAAATTCTGAAGTCATTGGGAAAGGTTCTGCATGTGTTCATTCAGAGGGTGAACCAGTGTGGGAATACGAAGCTCACTGAAACACTGGCAAGAACAGAGCTGGGCTCACTGGTTTAGGACAAATAGGTTACTGTCACTAATGTTCACGACGAAGTTTCCACACCCAAAGACCACTGAACGAGTTTTTCAAGCCAAGTCACACTTAATTATTTGTTTTCCTCTACTCTACACATCCCAAACTTTAAGTCCTCTACCACCAAAATGTGTCCTGAGTCTGGCCCTTGTTTCCATCACTATCACCAGTCCCTTAGCCAATAAACTACCATCATCTTCCTCTTACACCCTTCCAACAATCTCTGAACTGATCTTGCCTCTCTACAATCCACTCTCAAGAAGCCAAACAACACGTTAGGAACGGGAATCCGATGTTGTAAAGCTTCCTGTGACACGTCAATGGAGCTCCAACTTCCTTCCCCAGCATACTGCATCTCACCTGACTCCTTCCTTACCCGCAAAGCAGGTGACCTTTTGTTCTGTTGACAGGCTAGGCTCCCTCAAGTTGTAGAACATTTGCTCCTCCAGGTTCTGCTCACATGACTGGCCGCCTGTGCTTCTCAGATTCCAGCCGAAACATCAACTACTCAGGGGCCTCTGGGAACCCCACTCATTCTGCCACTTACCTAGGCTAGATACTTTTCTTGGATATTATTAATTTACTGATGATTCATTATCTTTCCCAAATGGAAGGACAGTCCCATGAGAGCAGCCTGCTCACCTTTGTATTCTATGTATCTAGAAAAGTGCATGGCACATTCACAGGTGTGCTAGCTTCAGTCCAGTTTTACTAAAGACAGGCACAAGAAATTTAATATTTGCACTTTTCATAATAACTCTTAGGGAAGTCCTATGAGACAAGTACTATTACAATCTCTTCTACAGGGGAGAAAATCGTGGCAGAAACCACACACTAAGTGCAGAGCTGAGGGTAACCCAGGCGGCCTGGTACAGTCTGTGCTCATCATCACTACACTAGCTGTGCTGTATAACCATCTTGATTGCAGACATGGTGAAGACTCATAGCGACCCTGTACAGGGTTTTCGAGGTCGTGAACTTTTACGAGAGCAAAAAGTCTCATCTGTCTCCTGCAGTGACTGGTAGATTTGAACTGCTGACCTTGCGGTTAGCAGCCCAGCTCGTAATCCATTACGCTACCAGGGCTCCTTTCTTTTGGGGCTACACACACACACACACACACACACACACACACACACACACACACAGACTATGGAGCCTTGGAAGAGCTATGAGTTAGGTGTTGGGCTACTAGCCACAAGTTCGGTAATTCAAACTCATCAGTGGCTCTGCGGGAGAAAGATGAGGCTGCCTGCACAAGTCAGGAGTCAGGCAGACTCTGAAACTTGGTGCAGGCAGTGTCATTATGAGCCGGAATGAACCTAATGGCAGCGGGCTGTGATTCATACGTGTGTGTGTGTGTATACATTTTGTTGTTAAGTGCTGTCGAGTCAGTTCCGACTCATACCAACCCTAATATTGTTTCTGAGGAGTGGCTGGTGAGTTTGAACCATCATCACTGTGGTTCAAAGTGACCTTTCAGTCCAGTGCATTGCACCACAACAGGACTCATGTTTATATATACATATACATATGTGTAGTGCTTACGAATCAGGCTGTGAGCCTTAAGGTCAGCAGTTCGAAACTACCAGCTGTTCCTGGGAGAAAGATGAAGCTTTCTGCTCCTGTAAAGATTTACAGACTCAGAAACCCTATGTAGTGTCACTATGAGTCGGAACCGACTCCTCGGCATATAACCACAACCATCACGATCACCATACACACACACACACACATATATATACATAGATATACACATAGATACATAAAAATATGTTTTTGTTGTTAAGTGCCATCAAGTTGGTTTTGACTCATAGCGACCCTGTATAGGTTTCCAAGGATCATCTGGTGGCTTTGAACCATCAACCTCATAGTTCAAACTGACCTTTCAGTCCAGTGCATTATCCCACCACGCCACACCAGGACTCCAGACCAAGAACCAACTCGACAACACTTAATACCAACACATATAAAAGAGCTTCCTGGCAAGACCTGGGGACTCTTGGGCCCAGAGTTAGTGACATAGCCACAGAGGACTAGAGTAGAGAGTGAAGCATCCAGCTGATAAGAAGAGAAGGCATATGCACAAGAACACCCACACTTGCAGATAGTACACACTTGATCTGACTTCAATGACTGGATGATCAGAGCTCAACCAGAAGAAGAAAGAAGAGGAAAAAAGGTGTAATCTGATAGAATTTGATGAACTTGACCTACACCTATGGATGCAGTAGCTCAAAAGAGGGAAAAAATCTTTACAGCAAGTATCATTCCCACCCTCTCCATACACAGAGTAGACAGGGATGGGCAACTTGGACATTGGCTACCTAAAGTGGGGGGGGGGGGTGTCTACAAAGGCAAGAAGTGACTGGCTTACAAGCTTTCAAGAGGGAACTTAGATTCAGAGGGCATGGAGGAAGGCAGACTCTCCACTGAGTAGTATCCTATCTGTCTAGGTGGGGCTGATGCAATGAAATGCAGATAGGTCTCTTGTGATACAACAGTGAATAATTGTTATCAGGACTGCTTGTGAGGGTTGGAAATGTATAGGTAGACGTTTTGTAGCAAGGAGGGGGGTGATTAACTTTTCAGCCTAGGAGCGGAGGTCCCTGGGACCATCAAGGAAGAAGTGGAGAGCGTCGGGACCCTACCCAGAGAAGCAGGGATGCCTGAGATGGAGGCAGAGACGATGACGTGGAGCGATGGAGCCCTGGGGACTTTAGACACAGAGAGGGAGAGGGGCTGTGTGCTGACGACCGGGGGGCAGGCTAGTAGTGTATACCCTTTGGTTGGCTGATGATACATGGAGGGATTGTAACCATAGCAATGAAATGATATACAATAGGATGAATGTAAAACTAATGTTCTCCCATGTAAACTATCACATAATTCACAATAAAACATTTTTTAAAAAAAAAGTTTAAAACAAAACAAAAAAAGCGCTTCCTGTCATCAGCATGATAAGCAAATCCACCCATACTTTTCAAACATTCATGGTTTAGCAGAATTTTAAATCTAATAAATTCAATCACTTTACATCTTAATAATCTTATTTTTCACAGCTTACTGTATTGTGCTCTTTACCTGTAAAATATTTGGGAAAAAGTTAATTTTTCCCTTTAGGAAAGGTTAAAATTCGTTCTGCATCAAATTTAATTAAAAGGCAAAGTTTATACTAGCATTACAACTGAATTTATTTCTTTTAATTTTTTTTTTACTATAAGATTAGGAGAGGTTTTCCTAAAATACAAAAAAGTATATACACATTGTTGTTGTTGTTATGTGCCATGGAGTCGGTTCTGACTCATAGTGACCCTGCACAAGGTTTCCAAGGCTGTTAATCTTTACGGGAGCAGAACGCCTCATCTTTCTCCCGCAAAAATTAACACAAACCCACTACTTTACTATTAGACAAATCACTGTTAACAGAAAGTTATTCCTAACTGTACCTCACTCATGTGTTTATGAAGTTGAAATGCAATTGTAGGTAATTTTACCAACTTAGCGTGTACAGTTCAGTGGACGGTGGTATAGCCAGAGTGGTGCAGCCATTACCACAACCAGCCCTAAAACCCTATTCAGGGTCGCTATGGATCAGAACCGACTTGATGGCACTAACAAGAAAAACAATGGGCAAAATATTGACTGATACAGAAAGTGTCAAAAGAAGATGGAAGGGACACACAGAGTCACTGTACCAAAAACAAAGGGTTCCCGGTTCAACCATTCCAAGAGGTAGCAGACGATCAAGAATGGTGCTGAGGGTCGAATTCCAAGCTGAACTGAAGGCATTGGTGAAACACAAGGCTCCAGAAACTGACAGAATACAAACGGAAATCTTTCAACTGATGCAGCACTGGAGACGCTCGGTCATCTGTGCCAAGAAATTTGGAGGCCAGCTACCTGGCCAACTGACTGGAAGGGATACATCCTGGTGCCCATTCCAACCAAGAAGAGCTGACTCAGCAAATGCAGAAATCATCGAACAGTATCATTAATATCAATCACATCTAAGTACAATTTTGCAGAATATATGTTAACAATTCCTGCTGGGTTCAGAAGTAGTGGATCTAGAGGTATTGCTGGTGACGTCGGATGGATCTTAGCTGAAAGCAGAGAAATCAGAAAGATGTCTACTTGTGCTTTACTGTCTCTGTAAAGGCTTTTGACTGTGTGGATCATGACAAACTATGGTCCACATTATGAAGTATGGGTGTTCCAGAACACTGAATTGTGCTCACAAGGAACCTATACATAGACCAAGAGGCAGTTGTTAGAACAAGGGGACACTGGAATGGCTTCAAATTAAGAAAGGTGTGAGGCAGGGTTGTATCCTGTCTCCATACTTATTCCATCTGTGTGCTGAGTAAATAATCTGAGAAGCTAGATTCTATGAAGGACGCCATCAGGATTGGAGGAAGACTCGTTCACAACCTGCAATATGTGGATGATACAACCTTGCTTGTTTGCTTGCTGAAAGTGAACAGGATTTAAATACTTACTAACAAAGACCACATTAAAGACCACAGCCTTCAGTATGGTGTACACCTCAATGTAAAGAAAACAAAAATCCTTACCACTGCACCAACAAATAACTTCATGGTAAATGCAGAGAAGACTGAAGCTGTCAAAGCCTTTACATAGTCAATGAAGCACAAGTCACCAGCTTTCTCGGTGTTGGAAGAAGTGCAGCCAGAGCGCCCCCTGGAGGCCAGGATGGCCAAACTTCATGTCTCATACTTCAGACATATTGTCAGGAGGGACCCGTCGCTGGAGAAGGATATCATGTTTGGTAAGGTGGAGGGTGAGAGAAAAAGAGGAAGACCCCCCAACGGGATGGACTGGTACAGTGTCAGCATCAATGGGTTCAAGTGTAGCAACAATAGTGAGGTTGGCCCAGGATTGGGCAGTGTTTCCTTCTGTTGTGCATAAGGTCGCTATGAGTCAGTACGGACTCAGTGGCACCTAACAACAACAAACCCTCGTTTTGAGTTGTAGTCCATCAGCAAATGAAGGGCCCCCAAGACTCTGCTTCATTCATTTCATCATGGTCAACTCTATTTTGAGGAGGCAGCCCTTCCCCAGTCAGATTTTGAGTGCCTTCCAACCTGAGGGGTTCATCTTCTAGCCCTGTATCTGACAATATTCTGGTGTTATTCATAAGATTTTCAGTGGCTAAACATTCACAAGTAGTCCACCTCTTTTTCTTCATAGTCTATGTTGATGTGGACACTGTACTGAAACCATGCTCATATCTAAATACCAGTGGTACAGCTTCTAGCACCACTTAAGCCACCACAGTCTGACAAACTGACAGGTGAGTGGTGGGGGAACCTAGTACAGGTCTTGGTAAAAGGTAAACAGTACACTAAACTTCCACCCTGACTGTCTGCAACGAGGTAGTCTTTCTCAGCTCTCCACTGTTACTAGGGTGGTGTCAGCAAGACCCGCTGGAACCGTAAACATACCCACCTACCCCTTACACACTCCACCTCAACAGGTAAGACCATCTGTTTCAGAAATAATTAACAGGGTCTAGTCTCACAGGAGTCCTGGTGTGGTGCTGTGGGTTAATGCGCCAGGCTGCAAAACCGTTTGAACTGCAAGGTTGGTGGTTCAAGTTCACCTCGGAAACCCGATACAAGGTCGCTATGGGTTGGAACTAATGCGATGGCACTTAACAACAACAACAACAGCAGTCTCACAATGTAGCATTGTAGTGTAAATACTGAACTGCTAACTGCAAGGTTGGCGGGCCAAACCCGCTAGCCACTTGCGGTAGAGTGCTTATCCTACAGCTCCACACCAGGGTCCCAATTCTATGCGTAAGTTATGGTATATCTGCTTAAAACCAACTCAAGCTTACAGTTATACTCCACATGCATTGGCTTTAAAATTTCATAGGGCTCCCTATACTGTCCCTACACTTTTAGAGAAGGGCTCAGCTGTTCACCAGAAAGAAGGTTGACAGTTTGAACCCACCAGGAAGCTGTGTGGGAGAAAAGACTCCACAGCCTAGAAAGTACCCCAGGCAGTTCTGCTCTGTGATCCAGAGTCACTAAGAGTCAGAATCAGCACGACAGAAAACAGTAACTGTACCCGGTGACCGGGATTCTTGGGATAGATTGTCTGTTCAGCCTAACCTACTAACTTCTGCATTAAATGGTTTCCCCACTAGGCCCGTCTCTCCATATGAAGTCATAAAAATTCAGTTTCAGGTTCCGGATAATTTCAGTGGGAGAAGTGAACGGCTAACGATGTGCACATTCACTGCTAGCCTATGGAATTAATCATCGACTGCTCTCATAGCGCTCATTGCTCGCTTCATTCCTGCATTCCTCCCACCCACCTGGCCCATGGTGAACCCGTGCACAACAGGATGAGACCAATGGCATCCACAGATTTTTCACTGGCTTTCTGGAAGCAGATCCCCAGGTCTTTATTCCTGGTCTGTTTAGCATCCCAGCAAAATTCAAGACTGCACTGAGAGACACCTGGTGATTGTATGTGAGGAGCAATGGCTGGGAACTGAACTCGAGTCTTTCACAGAGAAAATAAAAGCATTCTACCATGAACCACGATTGCCCTCTGGGAGCTACTATTGGTTAAGTATCCAATATCCTCACTCTACAAGGAGCTCTGGTAGCGTAGTGGTTACGAATTGGGCTGCGAACCTTAAGGTCAGCGGTTCGAAACTACCAGCCGCTCCGCGGGAGAAAGATGAGGCTTTCTACTCCCGTAAAGATTTACACCCTCGGAAACCCTGTACAGGGTCGCTATGGGTCGGAACCGACTCGACGGCACTTAACAACAACAACATCCTCACTCTACAGAGGACAAAACTAAAGAACAGTAAGGTTGCCCAAGGTTAAAAAAGCTACTAAGTTACAGATTTGAGCCCAAGTACTGATGTGGGAGAAAGATGAGGCTTTCTACTCCCGTAAGGATTAACATCCTTGGAAACCCTGTACAGGGTCGCTATGGGTTGGAATTGACTCAACGGCACTTAACAACAACAACAACAACTGATAGCGTAGTGGTTACGAATTGGGCTGTGAACCTCAAGGTCCGCAGTTTGAAACTACCAGTTCAGCAGGAGAAAGATGAGGCTTTCTGCTCCCGTAAAGATATGCAGCCTCGGAAACCCTGTGGAGGGTCACTATGAGTCAGAACCGACTCCACAGTACTTAACAACAACAACAGTGTTACCCCAAGAGTCCTGGTGTGGCGCTGTGGGTTAATGCGTCAGACTGCAAAGCCATTTTAACTGCAAGGTTGGTGGTTCAAACTCACCAGCTGCTCCTCAGAAACCCTATACAGGGTCACTGTGGGTTAGAACCGACTCGACAGCACTTAACAACAACAACAAGTGTTATTCTAGGGTCCAGGCTCTTAAATTAAGAACATGGTTTGGAACAAGATACTAAATATTTTTTATAAACAAATGATTTGAAAGTAGAACAACAAATTGCAAGATGAAGTCTGGAAAGTTACCTCGAGTAAGCACTTGCTCCAGCTTGTATGAACGTCGGCATAACAGCTATGAACAATCCCAGCTGCACGTCCTGCGTGACCAACATTCCAAGAAGCACGGCGCTGTAATCAATGTCACCTGTTGGGAGCGGGGGGCGTTAATCACACAGACCTAAAATGCCACCACATAAAACACCACATAAAACCCTCTTGTACTAAAGTATTGGTAAGTTGAAAATTTTATTAGAAAATGTATTGTACAAGAATATTTCATTTTCACTACTGGATAATGACATTCTATGTTCTAAAACAGAAGAAGCTTTCACTTCTAGTATTCAGTTTTACCCTAAGAGACGCCAGAGAGATCTGACCTCTGACCTGTTCCCTTTCCATGTGTGTTGGGCAGAGTCGTTTGATGCTAGTTACTGTTACACTGAATATCCCCAACCTACTGGGTTCTGATGTGGTGCTGTGGGTTAGAGTCTAGACCGCAAAGTTGGTTTGAACCACACGGTCGGCGGTTCATGCTCACCAGCCGTTCCTCAGAAATCCTATTACAAAGTCAATATGGGTCGGAACCAACTCGGAACTTAACAGCAGCAACGAGACAAACTAGATTCCTGGTGTGGTATTGGTGTGGCGCTGCAGGTTAATGCGCTGGACCGCAACGTCGGTTTCAACCACAGGATCGTCAGTTCAAGCTCACAAGCCGTTCCTTGGAAAACAGAGTTGCTATGGGTTGGAAGTGACTCGACCACACTTGACAACAACAACAAAGACAAAACAGTAACCACCACGCAGAGTTACAGGGACTAACTTATGTAAATGAAGAAAGGAAAATGATACATTTTCCATGAATTTAGTACACAAGTCTGCAAATGCGTCTATTTTCAAAACAAACAGTTCAGGCTTTGGACCCTGCATATGCGCTTCTAAAACTTAAATGGTCATTCCACCACCCCTTTAAGACAAGCTGCTATTTTCCTTTTAAAAAACTATTGACATTAACAGATTTTAAAAAATCAAGGTGGTAGAGAAAGCTTACCTAAAAGATATTCTTAAAATACAACACAACCAAACAAAAACAAAAACCTTCACTGCCAGCAAAAATCTCACTTTGGCTAGAAGTTCCACTAATCCTTTCAGAAGGATTATTTTAACTATTGTATAAAATTAAATTCTGGGTGAAGAAAACATCTTGGCTCAGAACTTTAAAACATACAAAATGGGGGACAATCACATTAGGTTGTAGCAGCTTTGCAGCCTTGTGGGCTCTATGATTTAATAGACAGTGCTGAATAATTCCCTCATGACAAATATTAAGTGTGTGAGACACTTTAAACACCTATTATTTTTCAACATCACAACACTTACGATCACTGTAAATCTCGACCTTGCAAAATTTGCGATATCATAAGCTTGCAGTTATATTGTGCAACCTCTACCCCTTCCCTCAGACAAAATTACATTTCTGCAACTATCACTGCAACCTGTAATTATTACTGCGCCTCTTCTCTGTCTCAGGAGTCCCTGAGTGGTGGAAATAGTTAACTTTCTACAAAAAGGTGAATGTTTGGACTCCACCCGCAGGTGTTTCGGATTAAAGGCCTGATGACCCACTTCTAAAAAACCAGACGCTGAAAATCCTAAACAGTACAGTTCCACTGTGACAATCGTAAGTTGGGATCAATTCTACAACAGGCTTCTTTTAAGACATACATTTAAAGGAAATATCACAGAAATCGTCTCTGATGATACTGTCAGCATTTTGTCAATGTTTAGAAATATAAACGTTTTTTTCCTTTCCTTTAAACACCGGATTATTCAATGAGCTTAAGCTGAGCGCCAGTTCGTTACTACCCACAGCAGGATCTATGAGAAGAGAGACCATGTCTTCTTCATTGATGCCTGTGCTCAGTGAACATGTGTTCATGAGGAATTCAACTGAGGCCAGAGGAGGACTTAAACAGGGCAATCAAGACACGAATGAACACTGGAATTGTACAAATTAGGTATCTGAATATTTTTCATCTTTGTGCATTTGGCACTAATTTGATTTTTTACGCTTATCATTACTATAAATAAGCATTTAAAATTTTCCATCTTTTCAATAAAATGTTTTAAATGTAGAAAAACTAAAGAATCTAACAGTGCCACAGAGTCAGTACCGACTCATAGCGACCCTGTATAGGGTTTCTGAGGAGCGGCTGGTGAGCTTGAACCGCTGACCTTTTGGTTCAAACTGACTTTGCAGTCCAGCGCACTAGCCCACAGCACCACACCAGGACTCCGTATTTATACACACACACACACACACACACACATATCTTCTGCCAATCCAGGCAATTTTTGCACGTACAATTCAACAACAGTGATTACATTTACCATGTTATACAAACGGCACCATTATTCATTTCCGATTACACACTTCATTAACAAGCTCAATATCCACCAAGCCACGGTGACTCTTTTCTCACATAGCCCCTCCCTCCCCCAAATCTGGTAAGGACTAATAAACTCTGGTCTTCATGATGTTGCTGTGAAGTGTCATCAACGGGATTCTGACTCACAGAGATCCTGTACAGGGTTTCCGATGATCAGCTGGTAGGTTTGAACTGATGACCTTCAGGTTCAAAGTCCAGTGTTTATTCTACAGTGCCACACCAGGAGTCCACTGGTTTTCAAACACTTGCCTATTTTATTTGCATCAGATCATACAATATTTATCTTGTTACTGTTTATGATTCTTAGGAACGCTTAATGTTTTACTCCTTTATGATAATACCTATATAATCATAACAAGTTCGTTACTTCATGGCTTGAACATCTCTGCAACTTGCTTTTCATCTGCCATCATGGTTGGGAATTTCGCATGTTGGTACATAAGGCTCTGGTCAGTTTTGTAAACTGGTGCACCACAGTTTATCCATTCACCTACTGGAGGACATTTAGGGTTCCTCATGAATATAAACATGACAATGATTCGTCTTATACTGACTAAGGAGTCCCGGTGTGGCGCTGTGGGTTGATGTGCCAGACTGCAAAGCCATTTGAACTGCAAGGTCGGTGGTTCAAGCTCACCAGCTGCTCCTCGGAAACCCTATACAGAGTCGCTATGGGTTGGAATCGACGGTACTTAACAACAAGAAGATGATCTTGGCCTGCCCCACCCCCACATGTGATGAGAAGTGATTTTCCTAAACATTTTCCTGGCCTCTTGTCTTACATCCCCCCCCACCACCACACTTCTACCAAAGAAATTAGGGGTGCTTTATCTGAGACTGGGTAGCAGCTGTTTATTGTTGTTAATTGTAGCAGAGTCAGTTCCAACTCTCAGCAACCCTGTATAGGCTTTCCAAAGAGCAACTGGTGGGTTTGAACTGCCGACCTTGCAGTTGGCAGTCCAGTGTTGACCCCACACCGGGAGTCCAGCAATTCTTTAATGCCACTGATAAATCAGCTTCTGGACTCCTGGTGTGGTGCCGTGGGTTAATGCGCTGGACTGCAAAGTCTGTTTGAACTGCAAGGTCGGTGGTTCACTAACAACAACATTAACAAATCAGCTTACCCATAGCACACTCACAGTCTGGAGCTCTCTTCCATGAACTAAGTGTTACAGGGAAGGACTCTAAATGGGGAGGTCTCAGTAGAGCGATGCTACTCACAGCTGGGTGGCTGTGGTGGTGATGTGTCGGGGAGTCGGTTCTTACTCATAGTAACCCTGCACAGGGTTTCCAAGGCTGCAAATCTTTATGGGAGTGGAGGTAGGTAAGTCTAATTCTGAGGATTAAGGCCTTATTGTTCACGTTCTAGATCTGTCTATTGTAGGCTGAAAGGGAATCCCTAAGACTGGGTTCACGTCCAGGTTTGAAGGGTGTCAAAGGGTGACAGTCTTTAGGGGTTAAAACAACAACATTTTTATAATGGGAAGCAGTGCATTGCTGTCAAACACAGTTCTGAACAATGAATTATCTATTTTTTTTAAAATACAAACAACACAAAAAAAATATGATATCCCATAAAAATTTTGGACTGTTGTTCATCAAGACTTTACCAGAAAAGTAAAAAACAAGCTACAAACTGGCAGGGTATCTTTGGTAACCATGTGTCTGACAAAAATCTACATATAAAACTTCTACAACTTAACAACAAATGATCTAATCAAAAACTAGATAAAGAACTTGAATAGACATTTTGTCAAAGAAGGCATTCAATTCACCACCCAACTCAAGAAAAGAAGCTTAGCATTATTAGCCTTCAGAGATACAAGCCAAGACCACAATGGGCTGCATTGCACTCTCACTAGGTTGGCTAAGTTTAAAAAACCAAAACCTACCTGAAAATAAAAATATTGGTGACGATATGGGAAAATTGGAATCCTTAACCATTGTTGCAGAAATGTAAAATGTCACAGCTGTTGTGAAAAACAAGCTGGCAGTTCCTCATAACACTAAAAACAGAACGACCGTGGGGCCCAGCAATTCCACTCCTAGCTATTTACTCAAAAGACTGGAATGCAAACAGTCAAAAATGAGACTCGTACCCCTAGTGTTCACTGCAGCATGCTTTATAAAAGCCAAAAGATGGAAACAGCCTAAATGCCCATCAACAGATGAATGGATAATCGAAGTGTGATATAGTCAAACGATGAAACAGTACTCAGCCACTAGGAGAAATGAGGTCTTGATGCATGCTAGGATATGGATAGAGCTAAAAGACATTGTGCTGACCCCCTCCAAGACTGCAACTCAAAGGGAATACACAAGCAGGCATGTGGGCTTGCTGGCGACCATGTTGGTCTACTGGTGAGTGGGGGCGAGGGAGGGGTAGCGATAGAGATGTGGGCTGAGTTAGACCACATTCCATTGACTCCCATTGACCTGGAGATGAGAGAGAGAAGACGAAGGGCTGGTTGGCCTGAAGTGTGATGAGAGCTGGGGACACCTGAGCCCATGGACAAGGACATAGCCACAGAGGGCTAGAGCTGAGAGTGAAGCATCCAGCTGATACGAAGTGAGGGGAGATGCACAAAAATGCTAAAACTTGCAGATAGTACCCATTTGACCTAGCTTTGATGGCTGGATGATTTATATAGAGGAAGATAAAAAATTTTTTGATTAAAGAAACAAGTGTAAATTGCTACAATTTGATGAACTTGACCTATATTTACGCAAGTAATACCTTAAAATACTAACAGAGAGGGAAGGAGTCTTCAAATCAATTATCAATCCTATCCCCTCTGTACACATGGTAGATAGGGAAAGGCAACTTAGACACTGGCTACCTAAAATAAGGGGATATAAAGGCATGAAGTGACTGGCTTACAAGTTTTCAAGAGGGAGTTTAGTTTCAGAGTGTGCTAGGGAAGGTAGACTCCCCCCCACTGATAGTGTTCATCTTGTCTAGACGGGTCTGGTGAAAGGAGATGGGGATAAGAGTCTTATAATTCAATAGTAATTGTTATCATGACTAATTGTGACTGTCACAACTGTAAAGGTAGAAGTTTTGCAACAAAAACGGAAGAGTAGTTACTCTTACTGTCCAGAAAGAGAGGACCGTAGGACCATCAACAGAGAACAAGAGGAATGTGGGACCCCAACTAGAGCAGCAGCGACACCAGAGACAGCAGCAAAGATGAAGACATGGAGAGAGGGAGCAACTAAGGACTCCAGACTCATGGAAACAGAAGGACTGAGAGCTGGCGGCCAGGAGACAGGCTTGCAGAATGTGCCCTTTGGCTGTTTAAATGATTATGTATTCCTGAGTGTTTCAGAGAACATTAAAAAAAAAAAAAAAAAACCACAGAGGAAATAGAAGCAAATACTGGTGAGTGATGATGAACGGAGGGGACTGTAATCACTACAATGAAACGATGAGTGTAAAACCGATGTTCTCCCATGAAAACTATCACTCAGTTCACAATAAAATCTTAAAAACAAAAAAAGACATTGTGTTGAGTGAAGTAAGTCAATTGTATAGAGAAAAACAGGAGCAGGTCTATGCGTAGAGACCACAGTTTATTAGTGGTTACCAGGAGGGGAACAAAGCAGGAAAGGTGGAGGGTTAACGGTGTCGGAAAAAGCACATTGATTATGGAAAGGGTTACATGCTCAATTCACGTAATTGCTATCATGTTGAATTGGGTAAAGTTTTTATGAGGGGACTTCAAATGTTAATTGAAAACTTTCATTGTTTTTTAACTCCATTTTCTATGAACTTGTTGAAGTCTTGTATTTACAAAAAAAACAAACAAACCCAAAAAACAAAAAGTACCTGCTGTGTCTACCTATATACAAACACCTCATGGGATTTGGCTCCTTGGTTTGGAGGTTAGGGCCACGGTTTCATGGGGCATTCCAGTCAATTGGCCTAATAATGTGCTTAGGGTTTCTGTTCTACCTCCTTGTTCATTGTATAGGGGCTGGGGTCTTCAAAAAGACCATCCAAGGCCCAACACATGGTCTCTACTCACCTGGAACAGTACAGGAAGAAGAGTGTCAGAAATTGGAGAAGGGAATGAAATGTGTAGTTAATTAGCTCCACAAACAACTGCCCCCTGTGCCAGGAGACCAGAAGAACTGAGAGGTGCCTGGGTACCACTGCTGAACATTTTGGCCAAAGTCTCACACAGGAATTCTGGTCAAAAGGGAGGAAATGCAGAAGAGAATTCCAAATTTTCATGGGCTCCAGACTCCCTGGGACAGTGGAATTCACTGTGTTAATTCAAGTGTCCCAGAGAGCCTGGAGAAACTCTAGTCAGCAGTTCCTGTTTGCTGTACACAATTCTCAGGCATTTAGTGAAAATGTCTGCATCATATAGCTCTGTAGGTGATAAATGATAGCACATCAGACACTTTTACTGTTGTTGTAGCTAAGTGCCGTCAAGTCAGTCCTGAGAGGGGTTAGTGGGCTTGAACTGCTGACTTTGTGGTTAGCAGTACAGCACCAACCAGGCCCACCAGAAGCTTATCACTGTTGTTGTTAAGTGCCATTGAGTTGGTTCTGATTCATAGTGACGCTATATTGGGTTTCCAAGGAGCATCCAATGGGTTTGAAACATCAACTTGTGGTTAAGCAGTCTAGTGCTTATCCAACGGATGCTTGGTGGTAGTGGCGGTGCCATGCCGTGGAGTTGGTTCCGACTCATAGTGACCCTGTATATGGTTTCTGAGGCTGTAAATCTTTATGGGAGCAGAAAGCCTCATCTTTCACCCGCTGAATGGCTGGTAGTTTCTAACTGCTGACCTTGAGGTTATCAGCCTGACTTGTAACCACTATGCGACCAGAGCTCCTTAACAGATGCTTGCTGTCTGTGAAGTGCCGTCGAGTCAATTCCAACCCATAGCG
>NW_006408547.1:24124397-24124905 GCF_000296735.1 Chrysochloris asiatica | reverse complement strand
ATACAACACTGTAACAAATACTTAAACCACATACCTTCTTTATCCCCTCGAGTACTACCCACAAGGAACCGGGACACCAAGGGTGTGCTTGACAAGGACAGACAGGTAGAAATAAAGACACTCTGGGTGGCTCTGATTTGTAAGAAGTGTCCCCACAGTAATCCAAATCCAATCATTAACAGGGTCATATAACATGGTCCTTGTAGGGATATCTTCCATACCTTAAAGAGAACACACCGAGTTATTTGTATTTTGATAGACCCTCCAGACAATGACCACAAAAAGTATATACTTTATAGTCTCAGTGTAGTTTACGAGTAAAAGAAATACTACGTGGTAGATATTTTTACATAAGACACACACAAGCACTCATTTAATTTTCAGAACAAAGCTGAGACATGATTACTTTCCCCCTTTTTAAATAACACAGGGTAGAAAAAAGTTGAGTAATTTGCCTCAAGTCACATGGATGGTAAATACTGGAGTCAAGATTTAAACACAGCTAGTA
>NW_006408547.1:24118047-24121677 GCF_000296735.1 Chrysochloris asiatica | reverse complement strand
ATGAGGTCACTATGGGTTGGAATTGACTTGATGGCACTTAACAACAGTGTTTTGATTCTATAATCAAACAACTATTAGGTATTTAATGGTTTACAATTGATCGCTAACCCAAAGGTTGGCGGTTAGAACCCACCTGTGGCTCCACAGAAGAAAAGGCCTGGTGAACTGGTTCTGTAAACATTACAGCCCAAACACCCTACAGAGCAGTTCACTCCACACACATGGACTGGAATGAGTCAGGGCCCATTCGGTGGCAGCTAACAGCAGCACGTATGTAGCACCGTGTATACTAGAGGCCCTGTGGGTTAATGTGCTGGGCTGCAAGGCTGGTTTGAACTGCACGGCTGGTGGTTCAAGCTCACCAGTTGCTCCTCAGAAACCCAATACAGGATCGCTATGGGTGGGAACCGACTTGACAGCACTTAACAACTGGTGACCCTGTATAGGGTTTCTGAGGAGCAGCTGGTAGGCTTGAACTGCCGACCTTGCACTTCAGATAGCTTTGCAGTGCATGATCATGCAGTGCCACATCAGGACTCCTAACAACAGACATGATGAAAAACGTGGAAATGTTTGACCTTTCCCCTGGGGGGTTTTCAATCTAGTTGAAGAGATGATAAAAAGTACCTAATCTGGGTCCTGGTGTGGCGCTGTAGGTTAAGCACTGGATTGCTAGCCACATGGTGGGTAGTTCACACCCACCAGCTGCTCCTCAGAAGCCATAGACAGGGTCTCTTGAGGCAGAACTGACTTGACGGCACTTGTAAGAGTCCCTGCTCTTACACTCGGGTGCTCCAGACCGCTTAGCTGCCGGCACTTAGCAGGCGTGGACCTTTTGCAGTTCACCTCCTCCCCCCAATCCCGAAAAGAAACGAAACGTAACACATTTGTCTTCTTACCCAAAGTAACATTTCAGAGCAGAAAGTTGGAAGGACATTTTAAAGAACCTCTGAAAAACCGCCCTGACTTCTTACCTCCATTCCCCTCTCACTATAGTAACCCTCCATGGCCATATTTCTTGGATACACAGTTTAGGTTTTGTGTGGCGCTGTGGCTTAATGTGCTGGACTGCAAGGTCGGTTTGAACCACAAAGTCAGTGGTTCAAGCTCACCAGCCGCTTCTCAGAAAGAAACTCTATACAAGGTTGTGATGAGTTGGAATGGACTTGAAAGCATGTAACTACTACGACAGTATTGTTCTGAAGTCCTGCTGTGGCACTGTAGGATAAGCACTGTATTGTAAAGTTGGTTTGAACCGTAAGGTTGATGGTTCAAACTCACAAGCTGCTTCCTGAAAACTCTCTACACAGGTTTGCTTTGAGTCAATGGCACATAACAACCCTAAAAGAATGCGCTTTGAATGTTCAAATTTCTTCAACTTCTTGTATATTGTAATCATGTTGGTTACATTCTTTCTCTTCTAATACGTTATAATAACAAACAAACAAAATGACTTTAGTTCTCCAAAGTAAAGCCACAGAGCAGCTGTACCGTATTAGATTTGGTGGTTCACGGGTTTCGGGCACTTACTGCTGCATCTCTTACCCTCAAAGGAAACCGGGATTTTAGACCCAAATCTGTTGCTAATTAGCAGTTCACCTTGGACAGGTAACAATCTCTCTGGGTTTTAGTTCCACATCTATAAGTAGAAAAGGTAAGATAATAATTTCTGAGAGCTCATTACCAGAACTAGCTTTCTTAGATTTTTGGTTTTTTTTTTTTATCTATTAGGTTTCTACACCTTCATCAGAAGAGCCAAAAAAAAAAAAAAATCCATTCAGCTGAAGCAGCAAGGTGTATGCTGTTGTTAGTATTGTGAGTCAGTTCTGACTCACAACCCTGTACAGGGTTTCCTTGTGACCCAGTGTTTATTCTAGCAAGATGTATACTGGAAAGTAATTCAAGCAAAGACCACAGTGGAGAGTGAGTTGTTGTTAACTGCTGTCGAGTTGATTTTGACTTACAGTAACTCAAACCGACCTTGCAGTCCAGTGCTTTATACCACAGCATCGCAAGCTGTATACTGGAGAGTAATTCAAAATAAGACCTCAGGGGAGCATGGATTAGAACCTTAGTTTCAATTAGATTCAAAGTGCAATCAGAGGACCAACAGACTGGAGTTTTGTAGCACTTGTCTGGGCAGGGCAGAGGTCAAGGGGCCCGATGGCTGAGAGGCAGGAAAGAGAGGCATGTCTGCAGTATGGCACAGAAGTTTCCTGAACAGCACACTGCTGCGTTCCGAGTTGTTTTTCATCTTGAAATGTACTTTGTTCACTTCCCTAATAAACCCCATAATTGTGAGCTCTGTATGTGGCCATTGCAGTGCATTATGGACCCCAGATGTGAAGCAGAGGGCTGTGGGAGGGACGGTTGATGACAGACGGTTAATGACAGAATTGGGTAAAGATGGTTGTAGGGTGGGGGCAAGTCTGACCTCTGCTTCATAGGAATCAGCATTGGGCTGGTTTTGAGTCTGACTCTCCTTTACCCTTGTGAAGCCAGGAGAAGTCTGCTATGGCCCCCACATGGCTTTTGCAGCTGGTATCAGAAGCAGGATTCATTACAATGGCTCCAGATTCCCAGAAGCACTGGGTACAATTTTGTAAGAGAAGAACAAAGAGGCATGGGAGGTGAAACTTTTTATTTTTAGCTGGTTATTGTGATTTTTTGTTACCTGTAATAACTCAAAAGGAATGCAAGAGATAAAACGGTGCAGCTGAGGGAGAGAAGTGGCTCTGGAGTTGCCTGGAGCAGCAGGCAGGCAGGCAGGTTAAACCAGATGCTAACAGGAGGAAGTGCCAACAGGATCCACCCTGCCAGAGGCCCAAGGCCACAGCCTGTGAACACGGTTATTCCAGGAGTGGAGAAGAAAAGACTAAGACTGAACTTCAGTGTCTCCCAAGGCTTATGTGTTTGTTGGTCTTTTGGATAGCGGTTTGTCCTGCCTACTACTGTAAAACATGCATAGCACACGTGGTAGAAACAAATATTGGAAATTATGATCACATAGAGCTATTGAGTCTGCTTTCAGCCTATAGTTGATTGGATTTGCTAAAAAGGAGAGTTAGAATTTGGCTCAGAAAAAATATACTTTTTGCTTGTTTAGAGTATGGGATATCACTGCTGACATTAAATGAATCTCAGCTAAAAGCAAAGAATACCAGAAAGATATTTACCTGTGCTTTATTGACTATGCAAAGGCATTCGACTGTATGGATCATGACAAGATATGGATAACACTGTGGAGAATGAATGTTACAGAACACTTATGAGTATTCCAGAATACTTATGCTTATGAGGAACCTGAACATAGACCAATGATTACTTATATTCAAATATAAGTAATTGTTAACATAATTATGATTATAAAAACTATAATTGTAGAAGACATTTTTGAATACGGGGGAAATTAATCCTTCAAATATGGAAGATAATGGGTAGACAAACCAGCAGGTGGTCTGTGGTACCTTGAATTTACTTGATATTGCTTTTCTATTTGCAGTGTTAATTCCCATCAAATGACTGAGTGGGGCCATGCAACTAGTCAGACATGGCCCCCACTTGAAGCTTTCAAAAGTACGATTCTTTACAAATAAAGGATTTGAACAGTCAATGGAACTCTTGTGTAGA
>NW_006408547.1:24099745-24117430 GCF_000296735.1 Chrysochloris asiatica | reverse complement strand
CTTCCGCGAGTGTTGATAGTTGATCCAAGAAGAATGAAGTCCTTGACAACTTCAATCTTTTCTCTAGTTAGGGTCAGCATCAAATAGTAAGTAGTTTTTAGGCTTAAAACGTTTTTGAGCAGTTCCTAATAAAACCTTTAGGATATTTCAATACCTTTCTCTGAGTGATCATTTCTAGTAATTGTTAATATGTTTTAAGAATTCTGTCACCCGTGACAGCAACACATAACGAATTCCTTAGCTGCTAAATGGGGTATCATTTCAGAACAGTAACAATGGCTGTTTCAGACTGCTCGAAAGCTGGGGCACTAATTCATACCTGAGCAATCAAAAGAGAAAAATAAATGAATTACTTAATAATGTGATTAACTGGGTAGACATTTTGCAGCCTATGTCCATGGGCTTCAAAAAGGATGAAGACGTATTCTTGGAGGTGAAAACTTCTTGGCGAGAACTGCAGTCACAGGGTGTGTCAAGTTTTAATGTTTGCCACTGGGTGGCAACAGCAACGGCTTGCTCTCTAAAAGTTTAGGAATTGGCTGAGACAAAAAAAAAAAAAAACGATTTCAAAATTGAAGGGACATTGTTAAGTGTTGTCGAGTCAATTCCAACCCATAGCGACCCTGTATAGGGTTTCCAAGGAGCAGCTGGTGAGCTTGAATTGCCCACCTTGCCGTTCAAGAGACTTTACAGTCTGGCGCATTAACCCACAGCGCCACACTAGGGACATTTAAAGACCACTTTATAGTTCCATTCCAGATAAAAGATTACAATCCAAAATCAGCAAGTTAGATGCAGAGCGAAGATGATTCATCTCAGAGCTTTTGATTCCCAATTGACTTTCTTTCCACTCAGGAGACTTACAGCCACCCTGAATAGCTCAAGATGATTTCCTACTCTATTATATAAATTCTTCCTTCCCAAGACCTCCTAAGTCTTATATGACCAAGTACACATTTAAAGCAATGTTTGGGGAAACAGTTTATTATATAAATAACTAAATGCAAACCGTCCCAACATTAGATAACTAACATCAATACTAAGAAAGATATGAAGCTTTTATGTAATATTAAATTATTGTTAGCATTGTTTTATATGACATTATTTTATTATTTAACATTAAATATTATAATAGAGAAAAACGAATCAGGACAATTTATAGCCAGGGGAAACTTTGATTTTCCAAATTCCTCAAATTCTAGCTGAACAGCTAAAAGAGTTCACGAGCCTGCTGGTGAAGGTAGCTAGCTAATGACTTAACCAGAATGTTACCACCCTCTTTGCTGTAAGTCACAATAACTTAGACCCATTGTTGCTCATTGTGAATCGTTTCTAAATTAAACACACAAACAAGGGACTTCAAAAAGTTCGTGGAAAGGTGGAATTAAAGATGATGCAGTTTTCCCATGAACTACTTGAAGCCCCTTCACCCCTGCCCCACGTGGTACTAGGTTCAGAATAAGCTACCACATGAAACTGAGGGCAGGTCTTTTTTTTAAGGCACCTAATAAAATACTGTTTTTATGCTTACAGGTCCTGCACCAGCGTGGTGAAGCAGAAGACCCTCAAACGCCACACTTTCTTTGATCCCCACAGAGAGGGCAGGAAGAATGGGGCCATTTTCATGGGCCATTTTCTTTAGAAATTAATATATGGATCTTATCACCCACAAAACATAAAAAATATACAATATTACCAGAGAAAACACAAACATAATTCAGAATGTTTTTTGAGGAAACATGTACTGAGAAGCATTTAGGAAGTGAGAATAATCTGTAAGTTGGCAAACAGAGTTATCAGTCAGTAAAAAAAAGGTCAAAGAAACCGAAAGTGCCACGCTAACAGGATAAATTAAGGAAGAAAATGGGAAAAGAGGATACAAAGAAAGATTTCAGTGAAATAAGAGTAGTCAATCCTGGAAAGCAAACAGAAATTTAAAAAGAAAAGCTTCTTTTCTTCATTATATTAAAGTACATATTGCTTATTTACAAAATTTGGAAAACATGGAAAAGAAAAAGAAAAGAGTCATCTACAGTTATCTGGTACATTTCTTTCCTAATGGTTTTTTTTTCTTTGCATATGTGCTTCTTTTATAAAGCTGTGGAAATGTTACATGCTCAATTTTTAAAGCTTAGCTCTGTAGCAAGGAGTTTGATTTTTTTTACTATACATTTGTACAGCCTTCATGACTATAAAACATCCCACCCACGTAGTTAGTATGTCACATGGGGGTGCTTACGTCATAGAGTTCATTTAATTACGGAACAGTTCAGATTGATTTCAATCTTTTTTTTTTAAGTGCTGTAAAGTTGTTGCTGTTAAGCGCTGTTGAGTTGGCTCTGACTCACAGTGACCCTGTGACAAGTCTCCAAGGAGCAGTAGCTGGTGGGTTTGAACTGCCAACCTTATGACTCACAGTCTAGTGCTGATCCTACAGCACCACACCAGGAGTCCAATGTTCTTGTTGTTAGGTGCCGTTGAGTCGGTTCCAACTCATAGCGATGCTATATAGGGTTTTGGAGGAGTGGCTAGTGAGTTTGAACCACTCACCTTGTGGTTCAAACCAACCTTGCAGTTCAGTGCCTTTATCCCACAGCACCATACGAGGACTCCAAGAGTTCAGTGTTGTTGTTGTTAAGTGTTGTCAAGTGTTGTCAAGCCGGTTCCGACTTGTAGCAATGCTATTTAGGGTTTCCGAGGAGCAGACAGTGGATTTGAACCACTGACCTTGTGGTTCACAGTCCAGTGCTAATCCTACAGTGCCACACCAGGAGTCCAGGAGTCCAACAGAGGCACTGTAAATCTTTTATGGGCTAATTTTGTTTTATGATTCTTTCCATTTGATAAAGACTCAAACTAGAACTATTGGATCAAAGGACAGAAGATCAAAATTCTCCTAAATCCAACAGTTAGATTGCTCTCCAAAAGGGCTAATCAATTAAAAACCGGCTTCATTTATCTGGGTCATGAGTGCTTATTTTATTACCTAAAGTCTAATAAGATTTCCAGAGTCCTGGTGTGGCTCTCTAAGCACTGAACTGCAAGGTCAGTGGTTCAAACCCACTAGCCACTCCTCGGAAACCCTACACAGGGTTGTGGGAGTTGGAACCGACTCAATGGCATTAATAGATGCAACGCAACATCAAATACTTAAAACACAGTAACACCTATCTTCTTGATCACCTTGAGCACCACCCACAAGGCACCAGAACACAAAAGGTGTACTTGACAAGGACAATCACGTAGAAATACAGACACTCTGGGTGGCTCGGACTGTAAGAAGTGTCCCCACAATAAGCTAAATCCACAAGACCGTAAGTCTTTCTGGAAGCAAACGGCCACATCTTTCTCCTATGGAGCGGCTGGTGGGTTTGAACCATTGACCTGGAAATCAGCTGGCAGCTGAACCACTGTTCCACCAATGCTTTCTCACACAATCCTAACTACTTTGAACCTTTTAGAGATTTTCATTTTACAACGACAGTAACAGAGAATCAAAATGTACCACTTATTCAGGACTTCACTGTTTTTCAGTGTAGCATATTGATTAGTCAAGTCCTGTTCACCCTTTGGTACCATCTTGGTGGGAGTCATTTGTTCATGTTGAAATCATGAGGACCGCACATCTCAGCTTGTGGACTTCTCCATGTAACGCACTCAACGCATTTTTACCTTTCCAACCCTGCCATTTTTTCATATTTGTTCCAAGAACATCAAACTATAATACGGTATCTACTTTAAAAATATTTGACAATCAAGCCATCAATGAATTTTAAAGGTAAAAACGCTAACAACACACTCTACTTAGCAGCTTGGGGCACAGTACAAAGTGATCAGCACTTTCCTTACCTTTCTCAGCTTTTCTGGGGAAAATTCTAAGCCAACAAGAAAAAGAGTAAAGAAAACACCAAATTCTCCCAATGTTTCCACTTGTACAATAGACTGAAAAACAAGAACAATTTTATGTTTAACATGTAAGTGTAGTCGAGAAAACACTGTGAATTAACAGTCAGTAGAGCCATCTCAATAAATAAACAGTCAGGGAGCTATCTCAGTAAATAATACAATAAATAACACAGTCAGTATGGCTATCTCAGTAAATAATAATAATACATAATACAGTGAGCAGGGCTCTCTCAATAAAAGCAGTGTTTTTAAAGAAAAGAATTCTCTGAATAGCTTCTATATACAATAAAACGATCCCCTCCTAAACACACTTCCTTATTAGCTAAAGGACTACACAGTTTGTCTCCTAAGGACTAGCTGGTACTTTCCCTATTTCCATATTCATGCATTGCTGCTTTTACCTGCTTTCTTTTAGGGGAGTGGGGAATTAAATCTCATGTCTGAATTGAATGCGTAACTAACACATACTGTTTTGTTCCTATTGGAGATTAAGCATGGTGAGAGTGTGTGAGTGTTCTCAGGAGGGCTGTATCTGGCTCGTTTCACAGGCTTTAATATATAGTATTCTCAGGTTCTACACTTGTTTTGTTTCCGTATTTCAAAACTATATTTACTATTACTAAAGTCCTTGTTGGTGTTGTTAAGTGCTGTCAAGTTGGTAGAGGGTTTCCGAGGAGCGGCTGGTGAACTTGAACCTCCAACCTTGTTTTTCAAACTGACTTTGCAGTCCAGCGCATTAACCCACAGCACCACACCAGGTAGAGAATGCTTTTATACTATTTAAAATTTTATATTATTTTATACCATTTACATTTAAGGTTTCATGGCTACTAACTCTTCAATGTTTGAAAAATGTTTGGCGAACACTGGGTTATGTAGTAGACTGTTACTTCTGCTGAGTTCTGATGTTAGCCTGGACCCACGACAGGCAGACTTCTTTTGCCAACTAGTCACACTATAGATCCTGCCCACTTTCATTTGCATCTTTCCTCCTGTAATTGGTTGAAAGATATCTCCAAAAAAGATCATGTCCTAGCACGTTGACTGTGATGTAATTTGGAAACATGGTCTTTGCAGAAATAATCAATTTAAAACAGGGGCATCCTAGGTTAGGGCAGGACTTAAGTCCAATGACTTAAAAGACAGGGATGCTGGCTATTTAGGCACAGTGTTCATTAGGGTTACCAGGCATGGGGGAGCAGGTGAGGCTCACTCTCTAGATGGGGTGGGGAATGTCTGGCCCAAGGGTGAAACCATCTAGTCTGGCCCTGCCATGGCAACTGCACTTCCAGCCATCACATTAAGGGGTGAGTTAATTAAAATGTTTGAGCAAATACAGGAGGACAACTTTTAAGTTGCAAATTTTGTATAAACTGCGATTGATGTTACAAATTTTGGCAAAAAAAGGTCCCCAGGCCTGCTCTGTATGGCTGCTGCTGTCAGGTCAGCTCTGACTCGCAGTAACCCTCTATAGGGTTCCCGGGGAGTGGCGGGTGGGTTTGAACTACTGACCTTGTGGTTAGCAGTTCAGGCCACAGCACAACTCCCACTAGATAACAGGCATTTGTGTTTTGGTAGTAGGAAAGGTAATATCAAGTAAGGGTGAAATGTAAAGAGCTTGATGAAAATAATGTCAAATCAAAAGTACACACACAGAAGGACTTCTGAGGAAGACTTCCAATGAGCTGGACTGGTACACTGGCAGCAGCTGTGGGGTCGAGTCTAACAACCACTGTGAGGATGGTGCAGGACAGGGCAGGGGTTTGTTTCCTTGTGTATGGAGTCACTGAGAGTTGGAGCGGACTCAATGGCACCTAGCCACAATAGGGCCACCAAACCCAACACCCATCCCACCGCCCTTGAATCAATTCAGATCCACAGTGACCCTATAGGATAGAAAAGAATGACCAGAAACGAAACAAAAAAGAACTTCTTAGTAACTGCTATGGCCTATGAAAGATTACTGAATTTCTACGACACATAAAATGTTAAAACAACAGCATTCAGTATGTGTGGCTGTGTGGCTGTACGCATACATGTGCACGTTGTTGTGAAGTGCTATCAAGTCAATTCCGACACATAGTAACTCTGCATAGGGTTTCCGAGGAGCGGCTCAATTTGAACCACCAACCGTGTGGTTCAAACTGACCATGCAGTCGACTGCTTAACGTCCAGAACCACAGCAGGATTCTGGCTTGTGTAAGCAAACCAAACCCCACCTCTGAACCAGTCCCAACCTTGAATTATGCTTTATCTCACAGGGTTAATTGAGGATGGAGTAGAATTCTTGTCAGAGTAGCTGGAAGACTGAGAAGAATGGCCTCTGGGGTCTCCAAGGCTGTAAATCTTTATTTTTGGAATAAAAATTTATGGAAGCAGATGGCCACCACATCTTTTTCCCACAGAGCAGTTGGTGGGATTGAACTGCGGAGCCTTTGGTAGGCAGATGAGGGTTTTAACCAAGGTGACACCAGGGCTCCTGTACATGCATATAAACTCACTGCCATGGAGTCAATTGTGACGCACAGCAATGCTACCTATGGGCTCTGAGACAGCAAATCTTTACGGGAGCAGACAGCCTCATCTCTTCTCCTGAGGATCAGTTGGTGGGTTTGAGCCATCAATCTTCTGATTAGCAGCCCCACACCTAACATATGTGTGTATGTTGCTGTTGTTAAGTGCCGCTGAGTTGGGTCCAACCCACAACAACCCTGCATAGAGTTTCTAAGGAGTGGCTGATAAGCTTGAACCACTGACCTTTCAGTTCAAACTGACTTTGCAGACCAGGACTCCATACACGTGTGTATGTACTTGAGAAACCAGGCCCACAGTCACTGAGTTCAAGGTGATGCATGCATCTGTATGGTCATATAATCATGCGCATGGGGGCACAGTTCAACTTTGATATGTCTCAACAAATTGGATTTCTGAGTTTGGCCTCATGGGACTCAGTCAGTTGGCATCCTATAGTTCCTAAAGTTATGTTCTATATCCTAGCTATATAAGTAACGTCTAGGGTAGTGTAGTGGTTATGAATCGGGCTGCTAACCTCAGGGTCAGCAGTTCAAAATTACCAGCGGTTCCGTGGGAGAAAGATGAGGCTTTCTGCTTCCGTCAAGATTTACAGCCTCGGAAACCCTGTACAGGGTCACTATGAGTCGGAACCGACTCCACGGCACATCACCACCAATAACCAATGCGGGTCTTAAAAGTTTGCAGAGTCACTGAAGATGTAACTATGAGCTCTGCTCACCAGGAGCAAAAGAGAAAAAAGGTACCAAAGACTCAAAACTGAAACCAGTCTACAGGACAAACAATCTTCGTGAACCACAGCCTCATCTTCCCTGAGCCCAGAACTAGACGGTGCCCAGCTACCGTCACCACTGCTTTGATGGGGGCCATGATAAGTGAACACTCAAAGAGTGGAGACAGACGGTGGAACCGAACCTGGCTGACTCTGGAGGACTTCCCAAGACTGTTGCCCCCTATTCAAACCTCGAACAGAATCCAACTACCCCTTGAAGAAGAAGAATGAGACTCTAATCATTGTCACTGAGCAACTTGTATAGAAGCCGTTGAATGGGAACCGAAACTGCTGTAAACCTTCACTGAAAACAGTAAGAACATTATTTTATATAAAGAAAGAAGCAGGATTATTTTCTCTAGTCAAGTCATCCATTCATTAACAAAATAAAATGATTTTCATTTGAGTTAGAGAAGATTTCCTATGAAACTTTAAAGGGTATCTCTTTAACATGACTTTCTAGAAACTTGATCAATTCAAGTTCATTTTTTTTTTTAACTCTTTGTGATGCTTCTTTAATAGTCTATTCTAACAGTGAGCTGACAAGAGAGTAAAACTGTGTTCTTACCTTAATACTGTTTAGTCCGGATGGCCCCAGCAGCACGCCACAGATGATATACCCAAACATTGTAGGCAACCCTACTGTTGTGCATAACCAGCCACAAGGTAAAGACAACATTCCTATGGTAACGATGTCCTAATGCAAAAAAACACAAGAAAAATGAGAAATTTAAAATAACGGTTGGCTGTACGTTATGTAGGAGACGGGTTGGTTGATGGAATAAATACAACAGGATACCATCCTCAGTCATTTAATGAGGATAAGGGGTAGATGGTGAATCTAAGAGGAGTTTATGTACTCCTCTGTGCCTCTGAAAAGTTGAAAGCTTTAAAAATGTATTCTGAGTCAATCAAGTTAGTTCTTGATGATCTAATAATTCCAGTAAACTGTGTCTATTTTAGACATAGTTTAATAGTGTTGGAAGGCTTCTGAACATTGTAATTGCGTTGATTTACCTGATCTGGGACATCTTCATGGTTGGTGTCCTCAGACTAATTCAGGCACCTTTACTATTGGCCTTTTTACCATACAAACTTAATACAACTATATACACCAATGCAGGCAAAAATCAATAGGGTCTAAAACTACTGGGTGAGAGTTTGATGAGGAACAGCATATTTACATAGTCTCAAATATTTTCTCCAGAAAAAAAGAATAGCTTCATAGTAAAGACTCCTGTAATCTTGTGTGGAGACTTTTTCATTGAGGACACTAATTAATGTCTTGAATCTACAGACTCAGCCCCTCCCAGTTCCCATGGCAACCATAATCAAGAAAGTAATCTGCTGACTTTTATCTATTGATTCACTTCGATCACTAGATGTTCAACATATGGTATGAGCCCTTGAGTGTCTCTGATTGTACTTATTCAAGCTGCAGTCTTCTTCCCGCAGTCTCTGTGTATGCACTCCCTTTAACATTAGGTTCTTCACCTTGGTTTCTTTACCTGTTCAGTATTAACGAGCTGAGTCCTGGCCCATTCTGTTGAGATCTGACAGCCTTCCCTAAAAAGTCTGCACTCTGTCGTTCCTGTATCTGTTACGACCTGAAGTCCAGATCCAGACCGTGATCACTTCCAACCATAGCACTATCAGCTTCAAGTATTTAAAGAATCCCCAACCTTTCATTAAGCTGGTTTCCTCCGAGGAGTGCACTGAATCACTCTGTACTGCTAGTCACTGTCTGGGGAGTTAATCCCCAGATTCGGCGCCCCATGTCTAAATAAAGCCATACATAGTCCCCAGGTTATAAACAAGCTCCGTCCCTAAGGCTATCTGTGAGATGAATTTGTAAGTCACAGTTAGGTGCAGTTCTTATCAGTTAACTTCTGTCTTAGTATGTAACATGTAGCTTTCTATGCATAAAAAAAGAGAAATACTTCGAAATACACTAAAACATCTTTAACATAAAATTGTAATAATAATGTTTTGAGTCACATTACAAAGTAGCTAGCACACATGTGTTTTTATGAACCGTCATATATACCCTGAAATGTTAATACAAGAAGTCTTTCAGGGATTGTCAAGTAGGAACTATGGGTTTACATGTCAGACATTTATAACCCACGGAACATCTGTTTATGATACTTGACCAGAATTTTATATTTTGGTGAAAATAGTTTTTAGATAGCTGACATTTTCAGTCCATCAGAGAGAACTCTTAATTTCAAGAAGTCTACTAAATTTGCTCTGGTAGCGTCGTGGTTATGAGTCAGGCTGCCAACCTCAAAGTCAGCAGTTAGCAACTACCAGCGGTTCCGCAGGAGAAAGATGAGGCATTCTGCTCCCGTAAAGATTTACAGCCTCAGAAACCCTGTGCAGGGTCGCTATGAGTCGGAACTGACTCTGCGGTACTTAACAACAACAACAACACTAAATTCACAAAATCAAAATGAATTTTCATTTTAAATATTACAACACCTTTTTAGGGAAAAATTCTTTTAACTGTAGATTGTACATTGGGTGAAGGTTTACTGTATGGCCCAACAGGCCCACATTCACCAAAGGGTACATACACTTCGTGTCATTACAATGAATGCAATCGTTACTTTAAAATTTTTTAAAAGGAGACAAGGGTTCAAAATCTTAAAAAAATAAAATAAAAGACAGAAATTAGGGCATTCTAGTAGAATCTTTCTGTTTGGAGGAAGGTTGTTCAAAACACAGCTCAATCATACTTGTGTTTACCTAAGTGCAGAGTGGAGAAAGTTATGCACAGCACACAATTTTAAGAGAAGAGTAAAAACAGACAGACAGACTACCTTTATAAAGTGGTGATCTGCACGTGGGATTGTTGAATCTCTGGGCTTAGTCAAAATATACTGGTTATTCTGGGAATCAATTAACATACTAAGACCCAAATCATCGTCTACTTCGCGTTTTGTTATGTTTTGTTTGGAACTGGCTTCCTCTTCTTCCACTCTGAGAACGGCCTCAAAATTGACCCCTTTCACCTGTGAGAATATGCCAATATCACATCATTAAAATCAATGAAATGTTTTCAAATTCATTTTTTAGAAAGCAAATTCTAGACAGAATATATTTGTATTATTTGTCAAATGTAACTAGAGATTAATAGATGAGCATGAGCATGAATTCAACACTGCTGGCGTTGCTGGGTAAACATTGAACTGTGAACCATAAGCATGGCAGTTTGAACCCACCAACGCTCCGCAGAAGAAAGATGAACCTTTCTGTTCCTGGAAAGATTTAAGCCTCGGACACCCTATGCAGGGTTGCTGTGAGTCAGAATTGGCTTGATAGCACTTAACAATAGCAGCAGCATGATTTAGGAACAGTTATTATTTTTTTAAACAAAAAATAAAATAAAATTTTTTAATCAATGTTTTATTGTGAATTATGTGATAGTTTACATAGGAGAACATTGGTTTTACATTCATTCTGTTGTATATCATTTCATTGCCAGAGTTACAATCCGCTCCATGCATCATCAACCAACCAAAGGGGATACACCACAAGCCTGCTCCCCAAACCCCGGTTGTCAACACACAGCCCCTCTCCCTCTCTGGATCTAAAGTCCCCAGCTGTTCCATCTCTCCACGTCATCGTCTCTGCCTCCATCTCTGGCATCACTGTTTCTCTGGGTAGGGTCCCACTCTCCACTCTTCTCCATTGATGGTCCTAGGGACCTCCGCCGCTCCTAGACTGAAAAGTTAATCACTCCCCTCCTTGCTATAAAACATCTACCTTTACATTTCCAACCCTCACAATCAGTCCTGATAACAATTATTCACTATTGTATCACAAGAGACCTATCTGCATTTCCTTTCATCAGCCCCGCCTAGACAGATTGGATACTACTCAGTGGAGATTCTACCTTCCTCCAGGCCCTCTGGATCTAGGTTCCCTCTTGAAAGCTTGTAGGCCAGTCACTTCTTGCCTTTGTAGGTCCCTGCCCCCATTTTGGGTAGCCAATGTCCAAGTTGCCTATTCCTGTCTACTCTGTGTATGGAGGGGGTGGGAATGATTCTTGCAGTAAGGATTTGTTTCCTCTTTTGAGCTACTGCATCCATAGGTGTAGGTCAAGTTCATCAAATTTTATCAGATTACGCTAAAAAAACAATTTAAGGGTTGGAATGTTTAGGATTTCTACTTACAAACATCAACTTTGCCTGATTCAGGGTATATTCTTTTGAAAATTCATAGCTCTTAAGATATTTGAGTTTTCTCATTATCATAATTGTTGTTGTTGATAAGTGCTGTCGAGGCGATTCCAACCCATAGCGGCCTGTATAGGGTTTCCAAGGAGCAGCTGGTGAGCTTGAACCACTGACCTTGCAGTTCAAACGGCTTTGCAGTCTGGTGCATTACCCACAGCACCACACCCGGACTCCTCACAGTTAGTATAGTTTAAAACCATTTGTTCTTCTCATCACTGTGTTTTTATTCCCCCACTTTTCTTGTCTAATCTTTTTCTGATTTGCTTTCATTACTTAACCCTGCCCCCTATGCTTCTCCATACTGAGTGTGCTGCAGTATCAACCACAATGGTTTCCTTACAATCTTGGACATATTAGGACGTTGTTGTGAAGTGTCATAGAGTCAGCTGCGACCCATGGCGACCCTGCATAGAGTTTGAACCACCTATCTTGCAGTTCAAACGGCTTTGCAGTCTGGTGCATTAACCCACAGTGCCACACCAGGACTCAGAATATTAGAATTCTGAATGATGATTAATAACGAATAATAATAATGAATGTTACAATATTGGAGTAAATATCCTAAAACTCTGCATGCCGATACAGAGATCACTTCCTGTAAAGAGAGCTTATTTGTTCTCTGGTTGATAAGCATTCAAATTCTACTGTCTCGTGCCAACTTTCTTGAGACCAAATCGTAGTCCAGTTGGGTGGCAAAGCTGGAGAATGGAGACTCATCATTTCTAATAGGGAACTGGCTATTGACTGAATATCTCTAAAGAAAATACAGGACTAGTTTATTTGTTGGGCTCCTGAGAGGTGAAATGGTTAATGTGCTAAAGTGCTAACTGAAAGGTTGGAGGTTTGCGTCGATCCAGAGGGGCCTCAGAAGCAAAGCCTGGCGACCTACTTCTGAAAAATCAGTCGCTGAAAACCCTGTGGAGCACAGATGTGACATACACGGGCTCACCAAGAGTCCAGATCAACTTCGGGGGGGGGGGGGGGGGGGGGGGAGAAACAACAGGAATTTTTGTTTATATCTGCAAGATGAAATAAAATTACTTCTGTATGACAGAGAAGTGTTTTTTGTTTGTCTACATTTTTCAATATACATTGAAAATAATACAATACAAAACAAAACAACAACAACAAAAAAACGCATGCAAAACAATCTCAACAGTACATCCTTTCAATAAGCAGCTCAGTATGTGAACTAAAAAATGTTCTCAAATATTACTTATATTACTTACTGATTTATTGTCATCAAAAGCATGTTCTTCGATCTCTTCCTCTAAGCGATCTGCGGCCTTTCTGACATCTTCTAGGATTTCATCAAGCATGGATAAACTTTTGTTTCGATGCTGCATGTTTTTAAGAGCTTCAACTTGATGCTTTTCTGCTGCTAAAAGTTCCACATATTCTGTCTCTTCCTATTCATTTGTAACGAGTGAAAAGTGAGACTCATTAAGTAATAAACCAGAACATGACTTTCTTTTATCAATTTCAGGGACCTGTCCTGAACGGATCTAATCAACCATTCTCTATATCAAACACCTTTTGCATATCAACAGTTCTAACTCTAGTCAATGCTGGAGGATCATATATTCTATGGGATCCAGACTAACTGAACCTGGAAAAATGTTTAGGGAACCTGTTTCTGTATTGTTGTTAAGTGCCATAGAGTTGGTTCCAACCATAACAACCCTGTATAGGGTTTCCGAGGAGTGGCTGGTGAGTTTGAAGCGTCAACCTTGAGGTTCAAACTGACCTTGCGATCCAGTGCTTATCCTACAACATCACAGCAGGACTCCATACATACACATCGAAAAATATAATATTTCAGCTACTACAAACAAACTGATCATTCCTGAAGGTTATTTATTCACATAAAATGACTTAGAGAACACTGATTATGCTCTAGGACCTAGGCCTTTTATGTATGTGAAGTTGAGATGTACTCTAAAAATAGCTGTGATGCTTGAATATGTTGCTACCATCTATTAATATCTATCTATTCTGGTGTGACGCTATAGGGTAGGCACTAGACTGCAAACCACAAGGTCAGCAGTTCAAACCCACCAACTGCTCCTTGGATACCCTACACAGGGTCTCTATGAGCAACAGCATCATGAATATATAAGCAGAATACACCGTCAAATTCCCAGTTAAACAGAACATTAGACCACCTACTGCTCTCAAGTTAATTCTGACTCACAGCGATCCTACCATACAGACAGAACGGCACGTATGGGGATTCTGAGGCTACAAGGTCTTTCTGCCTTGGAGCAGCCGGTGGGTTTGAACTGCTGCTTGGCTAACAGCCCAATGCCTAACCCACAGTGCCACCAGAACTCCTTGGTCCCAGGTGACAAAGGGAAAACTGTTCCAGAAATATAATTTGGGAAACCGACAGATGGGCTGGTAATATACCTAATAAATGTATTTTATACAATCATACTCATGCTCCAAAATCTTAACCAAACTATTAACCCTGCTTTAAAAGTATTGATTCACATTTAAAGAGGTACTTACACAGGACCTACAAGTTAAAGGACATTACCCAGAAATTAATATTGCCTATTTCATGGATCTCTAGCTGTAGGATAAGCACTAGACTATTAACTGCAAGGTCAATGGCTCACACCTACCAGCTGGTCCTCAAAAACCTTGTACAGGGTCACTGTGAGTCACAACAGACTCAAGGGCACTTAACAAGTGATGACAGCTATCAATCAATAACATCTCAGTCCCTGGAGTTACACAGCATGAAACAGTGTCAGCTGAAATACTGCTCAGATGTTATCAAGCATGGATGTAAAAAATCAGTATCATTCAAACTTCTGCAAGCCGTGTTCCTATTTATGATGAAACTTTACAACAGATCTGGATCCTACCAAGTGCCCCTATTTAAAATGGAGGCGCTGAAAGTCTCAATTGTCAAAATGATCACGTAAGACAGCAACATCCATTCAAAGGCTAGTGTTGGGGTATTTCTAATGCAGGACAGCAATTTCAGGGATTCACACACATGCAATAAACAAGATGAGTGAACCGAGGTCATGGGAAATCATGGCTCCTCCACTGGTCAGATCAGCAAATTTCTAACAAAAAAATGCCAGACTTCGGTAAAGAACATTTAATTACTTCCTATTTTTTATACTTTTAAAGCTGTGTAATAAAACCATCAACTTTTCTATGAGGATGAAATAATAAAGTGCTGTTAGGGTGCCTGGTACATAACAGGTACTCAAGAAATCAGAGCTTTAAAAGTTACATCATATCAAATTTAATACAGTTTCTTCTCATCAGTTTAAATACCTTTCATTCGCAAGGATACATTTGTTAATAACTGAATTGCAACTTATTTGTTTCAGTGTGTGGACTTAGAAGAGAGTCAGACTTTACAGTAAGAGATATTCCTGTCAGACTCGCAACAAAATGGTGACTGCAGTTACAAATTTTTTTATTTCCACGTCAGTTTATCAAAGGCATCAGACACATGATACTGAAATCTTCTGTGAGTAATAAAATACGACTACACTAAGGTATACAAAAGGAAAGATTCTCTTATATGTCAAAGATGCAGCATGCGCATTTTACTAAGAACAGATGGCATGATAGCTTTTCTCCTTATCTCTATTTTCTAAACTCAGAGTATAAAGTATTTTTGCTTTTGGTAAATGAATGTTTACACTTGGTAAAACGTGGAAAAACTAACCTTTATTGCAGCTTCTCTCAAAGCCTCCAATCTCTGCCTGCTACTTTCTTTCATGTTCACCACATCTTTGTAATCTCCTTGGAGGGCCCGCTGAAGTCCATGGATAGCCTGAAAGACTGAATTTTCACTTTCATTCAGCTCTTTCTGAAAGATCTCAAATGTGTGCACCTGAAACAATTTCTCTTCATCCGAGAGGCCAGTGTTTTTCTCGACTGCTCTGATTGCATTTTTCAGTTTGTTAAGAACCACGTTCTTTTGGCGAAGGAGCCCAAAGAGCTTCCTACAATTCTCCAGAACCCACTGTTTTCTCTGAGGGACGACTGCTCCCTTTCCTCGATGCAACTTGATGGCATGCTTCGCGACTTCTTCATGTTCCACAGCATTTGCTGTCAGATGTAGTAACGAAAGGCATAGCCAGAGGTATTTTTTTTCTAATACCTTCATGATCCACGTATGGAGGACGGGACAAGGCAGTCCGAAGATTTCTGCAATGCTGAAGTTGCATTTTAGAAACACATTTTCAGCTGAAAAACAGATAAAATGGAACGATGTCACATATAGTTGAACGATGATTTATTACTGTAAGATCAGAATTAAGGGACTCAGTAATTATCCAGAACAGGATCATCTTTGACAGAAATGTTACTTTTCCTAGATTAAATGAACATCTCAATTATTTCTCACACCTAGATTAAAATCAAATACTAGATGTTAAAGTGTCTCTTATAGTACATGATAAGGAGTTAAGACAAAAGGTCAATTACACCTGAGTTTAAAGTCAGTTTCTCAAAGAAGAATTCAACATCATATATCTACTATATCTACTAAGTGTAAAAGACTTCCATGCCTAGTACAAAAATCAATTCCATTTAACCAAAAGCAGGCTCACCACCGTCAAGGCAATTCTGACTCATAGCACCATAGAAGAGGAAGCAGAACTGCCCACAAGGTCTCCCAGGTTGTAAATCTTCAGAGATGCAATTGGTCACATCATTCTCCCACAATTCTATTTAGCAGGGTTCATGTATCAATGGCAAGGAAATATCAGAACATATCTTTACATAGACCAGTGAGCCAATCAGGAGAAAATATACCACTGGAATTGATGCTCAAGATCATTCCAGAGCTGAAATCTTTGAAGCAAAATGCTTTACACCATTTTATTTGCTTTCCAAAATTATGTGTAGTTTTGCCAAAGTTCCAAAATCAGTTAAATGCTAGCAATATGTCAAAGAAGGGAAACAAAACAAAACAAAAACCCCACAAAGTTATAACCACACAAAGATTTCTAAGACTTCATTAAATGATCATGCATTTTCCTCCTTCCAAATTCAGGCTCCTTTTCTTCCAAAACAAAAATAAAAACAAAAACAAAAAACCCCCACACCAAACCCATTATTGCAGCCATATGAGTTGGACTACTCCATAGGGTTTCCAAGGCTGCATATCTTTACAGCAGTAGGTTATTTTATTGCTCTTCTGATGGGCCCTGGAGGGTTCAAACCACCAACCTTTCCTTTCTTTGTTGTTGTTTTTAAGTGCTGTCGAGTCAGTTCCAACCCATACTGAACTGTACAGGGTTTCCAAGAAGCAGCTGGTGAGCTTGAACTGCCGACTTGACGTTTCAAACCAACTTTGTAGTCCAGCTATTAACCCCCAGAGCCAAGACATAAAATAATATGTATTCCTTATCCTGGAACACAGACCTGCGACTGCTTTTTGAAAACAGTTTCTTGGTGAATGAAGGTTTTGACTGGAGATTAAGAAGGGAAAGACTGTAATGCAGGACAAGATGGAAGCTGGAGCAGGGCTCTCCAGATGATGAAGAACACAGGAGACTGGGAAAGGGTCCCTGAGACAGGAGCATCACATAATAAAGGAAAACTGATCTCAGAAGCAGAAAAGCAGACTTGAAGAGAAAGAAGCATTTGAGTTATCCAAGAGAAGGCAAAAAAATCTCGAAAAAATTTAAATTTGTCATTTAAGAAATTATTGCCACAGCAATCACACCAAAAGGGGGGAAAAAAAAAGACATGAAAACTGAAAGCTATATTTACACACAGAATTTACATTTAAAAATATATCCCAAGGGGACTTCAAAAAAATGGTGGAAACAGAGAATTAAAAGATAAAATGGAATTTTCTGCAAATATTTTAAAGCCTTCTCATAAAAGAAAACTTTGTGGCACTATAGGGTAAGCACTGGGCCACAAAGTCAGTTTGAACCACAAGGTCAGCAGTTGAAACCCACCAGATAACCTCTTGGATATCCTTATACAAAGGCCACTAAGGGTTGGAACCTACTTGATGGCACTTAACAACTACAACAACAATGATTTTTAATAGCAGATTGTCGTGATAACTTTAGTTACCAAGAATTCTTACCTAACCCTCAAAATATGCTAACATTTTTTCTACCCCCTAAATGGTGGTGGTGGTGATTATGTGCCGTGGAGTCGGTTCCGACTCATAGCAACCCTGTACAGGGTTTCTGAGGCTGTAAATCTTTATGGAGCAGAAAGCCTCATCTTTCTCCC
>NW_006408547.1:24096953-24098049 GCF_000296735.1 Chrysochloris asiatica | reverse complement strand
GAGTAGAAAGCCTCATCTTTCTCCCGCGGAGCAGCTGGTAGTTTCGAACCGCTGACCTTAAGGTTCGCAGCCCGATTCGTAACCACTACGCTAAAAATTTAAAAAGACAAGGCATTTCCCAAGAGAGTACTCTTACCAACCAAGAAATGACAGTTGATATAAAGAGGAAGCAAAACAAACCTTGCAAACAGCAAAGAAAGGAACTCAAAAAGCCAAGCAGCTTTCACTACTTCTCGTTGGCTGCCATCCAGTCGGTTCTGACCCAAAGCGTCCCCTACGTACCACAGAAGGAACCACTGCCCGGTCCTGCACCGTCCTCACAGTTGTTAAGCCTGAGTCCACTGCAGCTGCCCCTGTGCCAGTCCATCTCCTTAGGGGTCTCCTCTTTCTCCCTGACTCTCCACACTACCAAGTATGATGTCCTTTTCCAGGGACTAGTCCCTCCCGATAACATGTCCAAAGTATGAGAGATGAATGAAGTCTGGCCATCTTGGCTTATAAAGAGCATTCTGGCTGTACTTCTGCCAACACAGATTTATTTCATCTTCTGGCAGCCCACTGTACTTTTAATATTCTCCTCCCAACACCATAACTCAAATGCATCAATTCTTCTGTGGTCTTCCTTATTCACTGCCCAACTATCACATGCAAATGTTGTTAAGTACTGTTGAGTTGGTTTAATTCATGCATATGGTGGTGGTGGTAGTGTGCCTTGGAGTCGGTTCCACTGATAGAGACCCTGTATAGGGTTTCTAAGGCTGTAAATCTTTATGGGAGCAGAAAGCCTCATCTTTCTCCTGTGGAACAGCTGGTAGTTTCGAACACTGACCTGACCTTGAGGTTAGCATCCTGACTTGTAACCACTATGCTACCAGAGCTCCTTAATTCATGCATACAAGGCTACTGAAATACCTGGGCTTGGGTCAGGTGCACCTTAGTCCTCAAACATCTTTACTCTTGAACACTTTAACGAGGTTTTGGGCAGCATATTTGCCTAATGCAATATGTCGTTTGATTTTTTGACAGCTACTTCCACAGAGACTTAGGGCCTCAGATTGTGGGGTAGTTCTACTGTGTCCCACTGTGACTCAAGGAC
>NW_006408547.1:24065196-24096853 GCF_000296735.1 Chrysochloris asiatica | reverse complement strand
ATTTGTCATTTAAGAAATTATTGCCACAGCAATCACACCAAAAGGGGGGGGAAAAAAAAGGCATGAAAACTGAAAGCTATATTTACACACAGAGATTTAGGGCCTCAGATTGTGGGGTAGTTCTACTGTGTCCCACTGTGACTCAAGGACAGGAGGGACTGCTGCAGTCATCCTCTACTCTGTTATCCGGCATACTAATCCTTGGTCTTCCTGTAACCTGAGTTTTACATAATGGAACTTAACCATGCCAGGAAATGAGGACTGGGTGTGTTCTGCTCCACCATCTGGTTAAAAAGTCATGAAAAGTGCTCAGTTTCAATACAGTTTCTGATCCTCTGGCTCCTATAGGGATACGCTAATGTTGCATGAAGAATTCACTTACCTCCAACAGCTGACTTCCTAACAAGGCAGGATAAATGAGAATGTACTGTTGGAATTACTCAATTTCATGTTAACACAGTCAATATAAGTTTAAGTACTTGTGTTACCACCTCAAAAATAAATAAATGACTAACTAAATATTTAAAAAGCTGGCAATATTGTCAATCTGTTATTTTAATGACGCATCCAATTGCTAGCTTATTGTTCCAAGGAAGAGGACATGTAATTGCTGCCGTTGAAGTGTGCAGAACCGAGACAAGATGCTTCATTTATGCTTTCTATTTTCCTCAAAAGATCATTCTTTCTTGGATCTCAAGCTTAAAAAAAAAAAAAAACCTCACATAACCTAACTTGTGTATGAAGAAGTTCTCTCGATATTCATTTCTTGTCACAATTTCCTGAAATTGAATAGTTAACCCTTTAATCCATAATATCTAAAGGAGCTAATTTTTAAAAGACATCTTTGAGGATTTTACTTCTACCAGTATTTTTCTACTAAAATACACTTATAACGTGAATAAGAAAATGAAATTTTCTTTGTAGAGTCCCAAAATATGTATCACCCCTTTTTCATAAACTCTCTGTTCACTTTACCTTCAAACTTGACACAAAATACTTTAGGATATTAAAATCAGAGTGGTTTTTCCTGAGTAGTTTTAGCTTTAGTACCTGTTATTATTGTCTTTGATTATTAAAACACTTTTGAATTATGTTTATCAAAATTATTATGAAAACTACTAAACATTAAACTATTGATAAACACAGAAACGTGGAAAGATTTCAAGGCAATTACACTGACTGGAGATTAATAATGGAAAGATTTCAGTGCAGGAAGTGTTGGAAACATAGTGAGGTTACCTAGATTATGACTCCATTTTTATAAAATCCCTGAAATGACACATTAGAAAGATAGAGACTAGCTTAGTAATTGTCAGGGTAGGGAATGAAGGTGGGGAAGAGGCGACTGTAGCTATAAAAGGGGAGCAAGAGGGATCCTGTGGTGATGAGACTGGTCTGTATGCAGACTGTGGCAGTGATCATACATCTACTCACAGGATTGTTGTTGTTGTTAACTACTGTCAAGTCGGTTCCAACCCGTAGTGACCCTGTATAGGGTTTCCGAGGAGCAGCTGGTGAGCTTGAACGCCAAACTTGCGGTTTCAAACCGACTTTGCAATCCAGTGCATTAACTCTCAGTGCGGCACCAGGGCTCCACTCATAGATAAATCAGCATAAAGCTGAACATACACACATACACAAGAGGGTATATAAAACCAAAGAACCCTAAGACTGCTAGATTGTATCCATGTCAATTTCTTGCACTACTATACTTGGCAGATTTTGTTACACTGTGTTAGCTGTAACTGGTGTCTTGCATGTTGCTGTGAGGCCAGAAGCTGTGCCACCAGTATTTCAAATATCAACAGGGTCATCCCTGGTGGACAGTTTTCAGCACAGCTTCCAGACTAAGACAGACTAGGAAGAAGGATCTCCTGACCTATATCTGAGCAGACGTGGCCATGAAATCCTTGTGACTCTCAGCAGAACGTTGTCTGATAAGGGTGCTGGAATGGGAACCTCTCAGGTTGGGAAGACATTCAAAATATAACTAGGTTAGAAGAGTTGCACCTTCAAAATAGCATTGATCTTAATGGCGTGGATGCAGGAAACCTTTTGGGACCTTCATTTGCTGACCTGGCAACTCAAAATGAAAAAAATAGTTGCAAATAACCGCCTAATAATTGGAATGTGGGAGATACAAAGTATGAATCTAAGAAAATGAAAAGTTGTTAATAAAAAAAAAAATGGGGCGGAGCGTATAAAGATGGATACCCTCGTGTGTCTCAGCTGCACTGGACTGCCATTGCCCATTTTGAATCAATCATATGGTCTACTATGCTGGAAATGACAAACTGAAGAGAAATGGTGTCACATTCACTATCACAAAGAACATTCCATGAGCTATTCTGATGTATAATACTGTCTTTGATAACATAATATCCTTATGCTTACAAAAAAGGCCAGTTAATACAGCTATCATTCAAATGAATAATCAGCCACCAATCTCAAAGATGGAGAGTCCTGGTGTGGCTCTGTGGGCTAATGTGTCAGACTGCAAAGTTGTTTGAACTGCAAGGTTGGTGGTTCAAGCTCACCAGCTGCTCCTCAGAAACCCTATACAGACAGGGTCACTATGGGTCGGAATCTACTTGATGGCACTTAACAACAATGACAACAATATCAAAGATGGAGAAATTACAACGATTTTTACTAACTTCTGCAGTATGAAATTGATCAAACCTGCGTTCAAGATATACTGACAATTACTGGTGACTGGAATGATAATGCTGGAAACAAAGAAAATGAATGTGTAGTTGGAAAACACAGCCTTGGTGATAGAATAGGCGATCAAATGATTAAATTTTGTAAGACCAATGATTCATTCATTGCAAATACGTTTTCCAACACCTTAAACAGAAACTATACACATGGACTTCACTGGATGGAATACACAGAAATCAAACAGACCTGTGGAAAGAGACAATGGAGAAACTCAATAGTGTAAGTAAGGACAAAGCCAAGGTCAGGTGCCAAACGTGAAACAGAACATCAATTGCTCATATGCAAGTTCAAGGAGAAGCAGAAGTAAATTAAAACAAGTCCACACCAGCCAAAATATAATCTTGAATATATTCCACATTAATTGCATAAGAATAGATTTGACACACTAACAATTAATAATCAGAGACCAGATGTGTTGTGGGAAGGCATCAAAGACCTTATACATGAAAAAAAAAAAGGTTATTAAAAAGACAAGAAAGAACATCATATGAGACTCTGAAATTTGCTCTTGAATGTAGAGAAGCTAAAGCAAATGAGTATCAGATGACCCAGTAATCCCAATACTTCGTATATACCCTAGAGAAATAAGAGCCTCAACACAAATAGATACATATACACTTAACACAATAAAGATACATACACCCCCATATTCACTGCAAGACTACTCACAATAGCAATAAAATGGAAATAATAGATAAACAAACTATGATACATACATTAACAGAATACTACACAATGTTAAAGGATCAATCTGTGAAACCCCTCAAAACATGGATGGATCGACCAGAAAGGGAGAGGAGCTGTGTGCTGACAACCAGGGGGCAGGCTTGTAGTGTATACCCTTTGGTTGGTTGATGATGCATGGAGGGGATTGTAACCATGGTAATGAAATGATATACGATAGAATGAATGTAAAACTAATGTTCTCCCATGTAAACTATCACATAATTCACAATAAAACATTTAAAAAAGAAAAACATGGATGAATCGAGAGGGCATTATGCTGCATGAAATAAGTCAATCACAAAGAACAAATATTAATTAGATGAGACCACTATTACAAAGTCAAGATCCAGCTTTCACAGTAACAGAAACCTATTCTTCATTGGTTATCAGGAATGGGTAGGGACGTGCATGCAAACCAATACCTAGAGGGTAGACATATACGAACCTGGGTGAAGGGGAAGGCAAAAAAGAAAACTGATTCTGCTGTATAAATATTAATTAGGCCTGTTCCTCTATATGCTTATGAACTTTAAATATATATATGAGTGTCTAAAGGGAACCACCAGATTAGAAATAATGAGAATGCTCATGCACTGTGAAGAATGTAACCAATGTCACCGAACAATCTGTGTAGAAATTAATGGTTGAATAGGAACCTAAAGAGCTGTGTAAGCTTTTCCTAAAAGCACGATGTTTTCACAATACATAAATAAAATGAATAGGTAAAAGGATGAACTTAAAAAGAACTGAACAAAGATTTCAAAGGGTGCCTCAAGAAGACAAAGCCCAGTATTAAAATGAAATGTAAAACGCCCTACAGTCAGAGCACTAAAAGGGATGACTGTGGTCAGGATAATGTCAGTCTGTCAAACTGAAAGAACTGATGGAAAGATTCAAAACTCAAATTACAATACTGGAGGATTCTATGGGAAAATGTTAACCAATGCAGAAAGCATCAAAAGGAGAGAAGGAACACACAGAATCACAGTAACAAAAGACAATAGGTCAACATTCAACACTGAAGAAGTCTAAGCGGCAATGAAGGCACTTGCAAAACGTTGTTGTTGTTGTTGTGGAGTGCCGTTGAGTTGATTCTGACACATAGCGATCCTGTACAGGATTTCCAAGGAGCAGCTGGTGAGCTTGAACTGCCGACCTTGCAGTTCAAATGTCTTTGCAGTAGGCTCCTAGAATTAAAGGACTATGAACTGAAATGGTTCAACAAATGAATGGAGTGCTGGATGTGATCACTCATCTATTCCATTTGGAAGGCAGTTAGTTACTCGGACAACGGACACGGATGAGATTCACAGTTGTGCCCATTCCAAAGAAATGCAGAAATAATCAAACAATATCATTAATATCTCACACAAGTAAAACTGGTCTGAAGGCAATTCAAAAACAGTTGCAGTACACCGTCAGAGAACTGCCAGAAATTTCAGCTAGATTCAGTAGAGGACATGGAAAGAGAGATATCATTGCTGAGGGCAGACGGATCTTGACAAAGGCAGAGAACACCAGAAAGATGCTTACTTGTGTTTTATTGATTATGCAAAGGCATCTGACTATAAGGATCATAACAAATTATGGATAACTAACATTGCAAAGAAGAGAATTCCAGAATACTTAACTGTGCTCACACAGAACTTCTACACAGACTAAGGGGTAATCATTTAAACAGAAGTAATCACGAAAGGTGGGCATCAGCATAGTATTCTGTCACCATACTTATTCAATCTGTATGCTGAGTAAATAATATGAGAAGCTGTAACTATATGAAAAACTCCGCATCAGGATTGGAGGAAGACTCATGAACACCCAGTGATATGCACATGACACAACCTTGCTTACTCAAAGTAAACAACAATTATAACACTTACTGCTGAAGATCCAAGAACTAATCATTGCTGTTAAGTGACATCCAGTTCCCAGGATCGGGTTTCTAAGGCTGTAAATCTCTGCAGGAGCAGAAAGCCTCATCTTTTACTCACACTACTGAATGACCTTGTGAAGAAGTCTAAACTGTACTGACATATAAAATAAGGCCTTGAGTCTGGGTTACACCTCAGCATAAAGAAAACAAAACTCCTCATACTCGGACCAATAAACAATATTTATGATAAACAAAGATTGATCTTGTCAAGGGCTTCATTTACTTGGATCCACTATCAATACTCATGGAAGCAACTGTCAAGACATCAAACAATGTATTTATTGCATTGGGGAAACCTTTTACAAAACATCTTTAAAGTGTTGAAGAACAAGGATGCAATGCTGGAGACTCAAATGCACCTGAACCATGTCTTAGCATTTCCAATCGCCTCGTATGCATATGAAAATTGGACAACGAATAAGGAAGAGTCATGAACTGATGCATTTTATTATGATGTTGGTGAAGATATTGGTTGTATTATGAACTCCTCATGCTGTCCTGGTGTGGCGCTGTGAGTTAATGTGCCAGACTGCAAAGTCATTTGAACTGCAAGGTCAGCGGTTCAAGCTCACCAGTTGTTCCTCAGGAACCCTATAAAGGGTCACAATGGGTTGGAATCGACTCAATGGCGCTTAACAAGTGTGGCACTGTTGGATCAGAAGTGTACTACAAACCACAAGGCCTGTGGTTCAAACCCACCAGCTGCTCCTTGGAAACCCTAAACAGGGTCCCTCTGAGTCGGAACCGATTCTACGGTCATTAACAACCACCACCACCATGGATTACCTGACAGGAGGAAGAACAAATATGTCTTGGAAGAAATGTAGCCAGAATGCTCCTTAAAAACAAAGACGGTACCACTGCATCTCACAAACTTTGGGGCCAGTCCCTGGAGAAGAACATCTTGGTAAAGAGGTTGTGAGGATGATCCAGGACAGGTCAGTGGACAAGGAATAGGTCACTATGAGACCAAAACACCATGACTCCACCTAACAACAACAGAATTCCGGTTTTACCCTCCTTTCTTTCTCTTTTTCAGGTTGATGGACGCAAAAGTAAACAGATGTTTCCAAGTAGCAATAATAAGAGACAGAGAACTGTTTGGTTGGCAAAGTATACTTCCAATTTATCTGATTAGTTCCAACAAGAATTTTACATGCAAGTTAAAAACTAAGCGGCGGTTTGGTAATTTGTAAACTTACCTAGTTATTCAACTGCTGAATTCAGCATTTTCCAGAGTTTTCTAAATAAATTCAACATCTTGCTGTTACAGAAGAAAGTAGTTTCAAAGTTCTACTGCTCTAGTGGTTACCAGTAGGGCTGCTAAACTCAAGGTCAGCAGTTCGAAACGACTGGCTGTTCCGGGGAGAAAGATGAGGGTTTCTGCTTCCATAAAGATTTACAGCCTTGGAAGCGCTGGAGGGGCGCTATGCGTCATACCGATTCCACACCCTATAACCACCACGATTGCTAACCACAAGGTTGGAGGTTCAAACCCACCAGAGGCTCCTTGAAAACCCTAAACAGGGTCGAGTCCTGGCGTGGCGCTGTGGGTTCATGCGCTGGTCTGCAAAGTCAGTTTGAACTGCAAGGTTGGCGGTTCAAGCTCACCAGCTGCTCCTCAGAAACCCTATACAGGGTCATTACGAGTCAGAACCGCCAAGACGTCACTTAACATTAGCTCACGGAATCTTCCCTGAATGAGAATCGGAAGTATTTCATATTAGATAGACGCGGTACAGGGCCCAAACCACAAAAGATTGCCTAAGATTCAAGTGCGTAGGAAAAACCTGAGCAACAGTACTCAGGGCAGGGGACCTGGTGGCGCGGTGGTTACAGTGCTCTGCTGCGAAACGCACACTGGTAGTTCCAGCCCGCCCGCCACTCCATGGGGAAATGATGCAGTCGTCTGCTCACCTGGAGATTCCAGCCTGGGAAAGGCGCGTCTGGGAGTGGAGCCCTCTCCCGCAATACCTGGCCAGAGGCTCGCTGCGCCTTGGTTCTGCGCGAGCGTGCCAAGCAGAACTCACCGCGCCGAGAAAGCCGCCTCCTCGTACGCCGCAGTCGGCGGCTGAGGTATCAGCGGTCTCCCCACATCCAGTGCCCACCGTGGGCGGCGCGTCCCCAGGCCCCGGATCGATGGGACAGAGCTCAATCCCGGAGGCGCTCGGCACACGTCCCGGGCCCAGCTCCGCCGTCCCGCACGGACGCCTGGAAGGCAGACGTGTGTTCCCGGGGCCCGGCTCTGTGGCGGCGCGCGGGCCCGGGACCTACACCACTCCAGGGCGCAGAGGGCGGGCGCAGGGGCGGGCGGAGTGCAGCCCTTCCGCCAGGGGAGAACGACGGCCGCAGACCGCAGTGGACGCCCGGACTTCTCCGGCATTCCTTCCAAGGTGGCGGGAGCCGCCCACCCGGAGGAGGGGACAAGGAGGGGCCCCGGGCCCTGCTGCAGCGCTCTACCGAACACCTCCTCGTCGCACGCGCGCGCTGCTGGCTTTGAGCTCCAAAAGGAGGGCGTGGCGGCCCCTTTAAGAAGGCGGGGCGTGCGAGTCGGGCGTGCTGTGCATTTCGGTAGTTGTAGTTCTGTCTACCCAATCTGTCACCCGCCTTCTTCTCCAGGAGCTCCTCCTCTGGGTCGTGTGGCCTGGGAACCGCAGAGCCGGAGGTCAGGCCCACGCGCTCGCCAGGGGCGGGCTCGAGGGCACCCCCTAGGCCGCACGGGGGAGGACGCAGAGCACTCGGGGAAGCGCTTGGGAGCCCGGAGCGGGAGCTGGCCACGTGCGCCTGCGCAAAAGCGCCGTCGGGGGCCGGCGAGAAGTTGGGGGAGCGTCCGAGGGAGAATGGTAGGTGGCCCCCTGTTGGTCCTCGTCGCCCCTTCGGATAGGGCTCCACATATTCTACCTGCACACGCGGGTTGTCGGCTGGCCCTCGCTGGAGAGAGCTTGCGTGTCTGCACAAGGGACAGACGCGAAGGTCAAAGGGAGGGGCGGCCGGGCCTGGCGAGGCCGCGGTCCCGGAGCCCGACTGTCCTCCTTGGATTCCGCGTGTCTCTCCAGGTGCGCGCCCGCTGGGGGGCGGGAGAGACGTGCATTTCCGGAAAACGCCAGTTCTCTGCACGAGACTGTGACCTCGCACCTAGCCGCGGTGAGCTCGCTGGGTGGCCCAGGCACGTACCTGGACTCTGTCATCCGCCTTTTGTGTGTTTGCTGCTAATGCTCGCGTTTGTAGAGAGAGGAGGCGCGGTTCCATGCAGTCCTTACCAACACCAACCCCTCCAAACCGGCCCCCAACTTCTAACAGGTTCACCTGCAATTGACCAGTGACGTCAAACCAGAAACTTAAGTCTGTGGAATAATGGATACCAATTCTTAGCCAGTGTCCTTTCAGTAGTATCGTTGGACAGCGAAGTCAAGGATGTTCAATTACTTGATTTTAAGTGGCTGCCCTGTTGTTTACTCAGTTCTGTATTCATAAACTCCACCAGAAAATCTTACTGTTTGAAGCAATCTTAGGTGGTTTTATGATTTTACATATAGTTACCCGGTACCCCAATTCTGTTTAATTTTTAAAATGAAGCAGCTAGCCAGTCAGTATATAACAAGTATTCATGGGTGTTTGCTGAATAATAGCAATTTAGATACGACATAATCACTCCCCTGAGAAACTGTACAGTCTAGGCAGCGAGACTTCACTAATAAATTTAAATGGCAATAGTTATGTGACAAGAGCTTTGTTAAATTAAGAACAAAGTACAGAGGGAGTATTCAAAAGGGATTATTCAACCAAGCCTAGGAAGAGAAATATCAGGAAAGGTTCACTGGTGAAATGACTTCTGAATGGATGTTTATCAAGACATAAAGTGGAGAGGGTGGCATATTTGAAGAATTGTTAGTAACACATTATGGCTAAAGTCCTGGTGTGGCCAAGCCAGCTCTTGGCTTAGGCTGCTGAATAAATAGATGGTAATTTTATTGACCAAAAGGGATTACAGGAGAAATGCATTTGTGGAGGCAGACAGTACAGTGAGTTAAAAATAGAGGGATCATATAGTTGATTGAATAGATATGTGAGGTTTGTGGAAATGCACATCATTTATTCCAAAATGTATTGGAAACCATGGTGTTCCATCATTCATTCAGTAAATCCGTATTTAGAGTTTTCTGTGTGCAAGGGAGATAGGGTGCAAGATACTGGGGATTTGATGGCGAACAAAGCAAATGTGATTTTGCGACTCATGAAGCTGATGTCCTAGCAAGGGAGACAGACATTACGATATAGCCAGTCTACTAGAGGAGTCCTGGTGTGACACTGTAGAGTAAAGCACAGGACAACTGAACCAAAGTCACTTAACAATAACAGCACTCTGCTAGACTGGAGCTAAGCGCTAAGTGAACGATAGGTTCTCTGAAGTTGTATGTGTCCGGGGTGACTGAATGGTATCAGATACTTGGATAATGAATGTGTAGCCAAGGTAATGTATGAACTGAACTTTCCAGAGTGAGGGGGCATTAACTGGACACAACACTAGGTGGGAGGAGCAGTGTGCACTAAGAACAGAATGTACCAGGACCCTTAAATGGTAGGTACACCCCAAGAATTGAAATAAGATCCCAGTTGCTAAAGCACAGAGAGCAAGGGGTAGGTGATGTAAGACTGGTTAGGAAACTAAAGCTGGAATGAACAGGGTTTAGAATATAGAAAGTTCTAGTCTTTTGTCTAATAGTAATGGGAAGCTATTGAAAGGGTTTCAAACAAAAGAGAGACACCATAGACCAGGATGAATGTGTAGGACAAAGAGAGGAGAGATGAGGAAGAACTTCAGGGATGAGAAGAAGACACAAAAGGAGACTGAGAAGAAGAGACAAACAAGAAGACTGAAAAAAAAAACAACCAAAAAAAGTCATAAATACCAAGATGGTAGGAGAGGGGAAGGGAGTGATCGTTGGTGTGGGATTTTAAAAAATGGAGGATAGAAGATTCTAACTTTAACAACTAGAAGGCTTTTGTTGACCTAAGTAGAACAGTGTCAGTTAGACGCAGAAACTGAAACCAGATTGCAGTGAGTGAAGGTGCTCATTTCAGCAAAACTATAGTTTGTCACAGGAAAGAGTTGAGGCAGGCAGGCGCTTCAAGGGAGTACAGTATAAGAGACATTTGTTACCTTGGGAAAGTCTGAAACATGTTTGTCTGTTGCAGAATCATTGGAGATGTTGAAGATCCAAGCATGCAAAGAGTATTTAAATGTTGCTTCTTCCTCCCCCCAGGCTACCATTTACCAGAACTCAGTCAATGGGATCAGTGAGGGTTTGTAATTAATTTGATCAAAATAGCTGCATAGTCAGTCCTTTGTAAATTGCCCCCAGGAGATTTTGTTGTGGTAAATATCACTGGGAGAGCAATTTAAGAGCAAAATGTTTTTGTTTTATCCATGGGCAGTCTTGGTGCCCAGGTCCTGTGAGTAGATTTTTCTAAGGTTATAGTTAAAATGTTTGGAATCTTCTTTGATGCTTCTATTGGACAATACAGATTTTTATTTTAAGAATTTCTTTTACATTTAAACTAGAAAATAGTGAAACCTAGAAAATGTCCTCGCCCAGCCCCTCTAAAAGCTATCCTTAATCATTTCATCCCCACACCATTGATGGTGAGGAGAGCTTGATAAGTAGGATCTCTTGTTGTTGTGAAGTGCTGTCAAGTCGGTCCCGACCCATAGCGACCCTGTGTAGGGTTCCAGGGAGCGGCTAGTGGTTTTGAACTGCTGTCCAGTGCTGATCCTACACAGGATTCCATATACACATGCCTATATTATTTTAGATTTTAAAAGAAATAGTCTCCTTTACATTGTTCCTTCAACTCAATTACCACATATTAGGAGAGGTTCCATGAGGCAAATAGACTTGCTGGGTACGAGTGTAAGGACTAGGATTGGTAGAAATTTCTAATGACAGGCAGTTTGATTAGATTGAAGATGGATCTCTTGGTTTCTTTGCCCACAGTGTAACTAATAGAGAATACTGCTTTGATAATCTGGATCCAGATTGTTGTGAAGTACTGCCGAGTCAGTTCCAACTCAGCTATCTTGTACAGGGTTTCCAAGGAGCAACTGGTGGTTTTGAACTGCCGACCTTGTGATTCACAGTCCAGTACTGACTCTATAGCACCACACCAGGAGTGGTTAATGGGCACTTAATATATGCCAGGCAGTGTGCCAGATACCCTCATGGATCTTACATTAGTAGTGGTTGTTAAGTGCTGTTGAGTCGATTCCGACTCATAGTGACCCTGTGTGGAGTTTCCGAGGAGCAGCTGGTGGTTTTGAACTGCTGACCTTGTGGTTCGCTGTCCAGTGCTGATCCTACAGAGGCGTCCATATACTCCTGCATACGTTGGTGTTGTTAGGTGCCATCGAGTCAGTACCTAATGCACAGCAGAATGAAACACTGCCCGATCCTGGGCCAACCTCACTACTGTTGCCATGCTTGAGTCCATCGATGCTGCCACTTGGCCAATCCATCTCATTGGGAGTCTTCCTCTTTATCTCTGACCCTCCACCTTACCAAACATGATATCCTTCTCCAGTGACTGGTCCCTCCTCACAGTATGTCCAAAGTAAGAGAGACCAAGTTTGGCCATCTTGGCCTCCGAGGAGCACTCTGGCTGCACCTCTTCCAAAATGGATCTATTGGTTCTTTTGGCAGCCCATGGCACTTTCAAAATTCTCCTCCGACACCATAACTCAAAAGCATCGATTCTTCTATGGTCTTCCTTATATTTGAGTTTAAAAGAAATAATCTCCTTTGCATCGTTGCTTGAGGCAAATAGACATTACTAAGACAAGTAACTAAAGCTCAAACATTGTATCTGCCAGATATCTGTCAGCATTTATTTATTGCTTTTTTATTTATTTTCGGTAGAAGTCCTTTCTCCCCTCCCTATTTGTCAGTGCTTAATTGACATGGTGTATGGTGGTGGTCGTGTGCCATGGAGTTGGTTCTGACTCATAGCGGCTCTGTATAGGGTTTCTGAGGCTGTAAATTCCCCCACATGGCAACTGGTAGATTTGAACTTGCGGTTAGCAACCCAGCTTGTAATCAACTATGCTATGTCAATTGTATATTGTTGTGTGCTATTGAGTCGGTTCCAACCCATAGCGAACCTGTATAGGCTTTCTGAGGAGTGGCTAGTGAGCTTGAACCACCGGCCTTGCAGTTCAAACTGACTTTGAAGTCTAGCACATTAACCCATAGTGCCACACCAGGACTCCTGTGTGTTGTATGTTGTTGTTGTTGTTAAGTGCCGTCGAGTCGGTTCCGACCCATGCTGTTTAAATAATTTTGTTAACCTGAGGGTACATTACCCTGCTGATTAATCCTGGAATTTCCAAGGGTACTGTGCTGAATTTGTTTTATAACCATGACAGAATTTTTAAAAATAGCATTAACCGCTATTTCCATAATAAAATTATCATAGCTCTGCCTAATAGTAGGCCATTATAGGAATTACACAGCTGTTTCTATCTTAAGGTTTATGAGATAATTCTTGGCTTTGTTCCCTTCCCTGGAACTTAGGGTGACTGTCAACTTCATAAAAAGACACAAGGTTTATCTTTTGCTCAGCTTACTGTTGAAGCATATAGAATCTGCCCTTTTTTAGCAATATTTGACCTCACCAGAGAATATAATCTTAATTTGTTAGTTTAGTTCTTGCCAAAAGCGCAATTTCAGGAAATAATATATAGGATGCATATACCGTGGATTACTCTAGAAACTAGATCAGTGGTTGGCAAACTGAAGCCCACAAGCCAAGCTGTTTTCTGGAAGTGAAGGGCTGTTGGAACGCAGCCGTACCTCTTAATTTATGCTTTGTCTGTGGTAGCTTTCATTCTGCATTGGCAGAGTTGAGTGTCTGCAACACATTTGCAGTCCCTGCTTGGATCATCAGTTCCTAACCTACGCTCTGTTTGCCTTTGCCTTATACCCCTATATCAAGGACCCCATTGTTGGGCTTCTATGGTGTAACGGTGTGTGAAGCCCCTGAAATTTTATACAAAACAGCATGTGTGTACCACATCTGTTTCCCTGGAGAGAACATCTGTCAGATTCAAAAGGAATCCAAAGCTCTAAAGCTATCAACAATCATTGTCCTCATTAGTGAAGTGTTGATTCCCTGTATTAAGCTAGGTCAGCTGTTCTCAAACTTTTTATTCTCAAGACTCTGATTTTTTTTTAAAAAATTATTTGACCCAGAGAGTGTTTTATTTGTTGACATTATTGTTCGCTGCAACCAAATCAGCCCCTGACTCGTGAGGGCTCGCACAGCGGAAGAAACCAGTTATCATCTATGGGGGTTTTGTTGGCTAGTTTTGGGAAGTAGATTCCAGGCCTGTCTTCTGAGTCTATCTTAACCTGGAAGCTGCACTGAAGCCTGGTCAGCATCCTAGTGCCTCTTAAGTCACCACTGACTGGTGGGTGGTATGTATGCTGAGGTTCCCTGGCCAAGAATCAGCCCTAAGTGGGTCTCCTTTCCACCCCTGAACCATGAGCCAACTTCTTTGTGTGTGTGTTAGTATTCGTCAGAATTTACCATATTTGAAATGAAAACCGAGAGAGCAGTTAAAATAGATTATTAACTCCTTTTCAAACAATAACACATTACATATTTTATTTACATTACAGCATTTTGTGTGTGTGCAGATGTTTTTACTGTCTGACGTAGTGAAAGATGATCATATGTACATTTTGCCTGTTGTGATATCCTGTTGGCTATAGAAGCCTGTCTTGTACATTCACGAAAGCAAAAATGAGAAAGGCAGATAATGTTGTAGAATTACGATGAAAATAGTTTTGTGATTGTGGACCATCCCTGAAATGTTTTTCAGATTCCCAGTGGTCTCCAGACCACATATTGAGAGCAGTGTGTATTTGGATTGTATTATTTTATTCTCTTACTGAATTGCACTCTGATACTTGGGCACCAGCGTGCATGAAGTGCTGCTTTGGAAGAAAAAGAAATGGGAAGTTTGCTCTGCTGTTGGTTTCGGGCATCTCGTTGAGGACTTTGTCCAGTACAGACGGGGACGTTGCGCACTGCCCCTCTCGTGAGGAGCCGCAGGAGCCATTTCCTGCAGATTTCAGTACCATGAGAAGCTGTGCCACTCCCCAGCCACTGGTAGGTTTTTGAATCTTATTGAAACAGATTTTTAACTGATCGTATTTTCTTCTTTGCTTTGGTAACTAGGAAGCTCAGCGCCTAATTTTCAGCTCACTCTCAAGCCCTTGTGTAGGTCTGTGTGTCTGTATACTAATCTCACCATCAGCTTTATTTTCTTTTTCCTTCCTCTCAGTTTCTTCATCTTCATCTTCTTATCCATTTGTATATTTCTTTAAGTTATGTATTACATTACTCTATGCTTTTTTATAAATTGTCTCAGATCATTTTCTGACCAAGGTTGAATATAAATTCTTAGCAGTAAAAGAAAAAAATCCCTTTATCATATTGTTGTGTAAAACATTAACAACTAGTAGCTTATAGAGCCTGTTTTGATTTATAGAAATTAGTAAATCAATCTCTTTTCTGGTGGTACTGTCACCAAGGTACCTTAGCAAGTAGGCAATTTGACTATACAGTCTGGAAATATTAAAATGTTATTTTGTACTATGTATAGTACAGTTACTGGGCAGTTTTGTTTCTTACTATCTAGCCACAGCTTGTGCCCAGTTTTTTCATTTTATTTAAGTCTCTCACACACACATTCTTGTCATTAGTGTCACCTGCTTCCCGGGCCTGCTTTTGGAACCTCTGCCAGGTGTTTTAACTCTTGGTCTTGCGTGTTTTCACAGTGTGATTCTGCTGAGGACAGTGACAAGGTTTGTTGATTTTAAATGGGGGGAATGGGGAGGGAAACTTGAGTCAGTCTTACATCTAAACTGAAGCTGCCTCCGAATCACAAGAGCTGCCTGAAATGAGTGGAAATGTTTCCTAAGAGTCAGAGGACTGCAGACAGACTTAGGGTGGTAGCGTGGAGGGTCTGTGTTAACACCCACCCTTCCTTATTTCATCAGTTGGTTACATGAGTTCCATAAAGAAACATATTTTGCTGAGATGTTTTGAACAAAAGTACTGTTCTCCTTTATGCAAAGTGAAGTGGGTTGAAATCAAAATGTGATTTGTATGAAGTAATGACTCTTGTAATTTTTTTAAAGATTAGACTCTGCGTATTTGTTACTATACAGATGCTGTCGTCTCAATTCTCAGAGGACTGCGTGGTCTTTTTAATTGATGAAGAACCAGGCTTTGTCTTCCTGTAATTTTGAAGTGAAGTTGAGTCGCCCAACAAGAAGACTGAATCCCATTTAAATATAGGCATTAGTAGTTCTGAGACAAACATCCGGATTCACTTTACCAGCTTTCCTGCTTCCTTTGCTCCCTAAATCATAAACTTAAGTCATCTCAGAAGGACAAGGTCCACCAGTTTATGGCCTTTACGCATGCTGTTGAAAGAGCTGCTCTATACTGTTTAACACAGAATGAGTGGAAACTAGACGTGACCACAGACAACTTCTTCCAGAACCTAGACTCATTCTACCAAGAATCCATGAGAAATTCAGTAGACAAGAAGAAATTAGAACAACTCTATAACAGGTACAAAGGTAAGGAAGTTCATAATAAAAACAAATCACTTCTAAAGTTTTATGTCTTAAAATATATGTATTATAAATAATTCTGGAATTTCTGTATGAAGAATCTCCAAGATACTATTCTTTGTCTTCCTGATATTCCCCTGCAAAATCCAATTTCTTCAATTTAAGTGAAGCTATGATTTAAAAGAAACAAACAACTACCCACCAAGTCCACTGCTGTCCAGTCTAGTCCAGCTCATAGTGACCCTCTTGTTGTGAAGTGCCATCGAGTCAGTTCTGACCCATACTGGCCCTGTTGTTGTGAAGTGCTGTCAAGTCCGTTCGGACTCATAGTGACCCTCTAAAGGGTTTCTGAGGAGCCGCTAGTGAGCTTGAACCACCAACCTTGAGGTTTAAATCGACTTTGCAGTCCAGTGCATTAACCCGCAGCGCCACACCATTGACCCTCTGGGGCAGATTGAAACTGCCCCCTATGGTTAGCCAAGGCTGAAAGTCTTTACAGAAGCAGACTGCTACGTCTTTTTCCCATGGAACATCTGGTCAGTTCAAACCACCAACCTTTCAGTTAACACCAAGTGCTGTACTACTCATACTCCTAGAACTGTGATGATGTTGTTATTAAGTTCCATCAAGTCATTTCCAACTCATAACAACCCTGTACAGGGTTTCCAAGGAGAGGTTGATCAGCTTAAACTGCCGATCTTGCAGCCCAGTGCGTTGACCCTCAGCACCAAGATCATGTGTATAAATTAGGGGCAAAATGAGAAGAGAGGCATCTAAAGACTAGTGGGAATCAACTCCCACTCAAGTTCTGTGCGGTGAGTTTCATACGGTGGTCACTATTTGTAAGGAAACAGTCACTGCCTTGGGGTGTGCTACCATAGCTGAGCTGTCATATCTTAATACAGTATTTTTGTTCAAGTACATCTTAGCCTGATATATTTATGTTATGGGTGAGAAGGGAAAGAATATATCCATCCACAGAGCCCAGAAGAACTGGGTGGTTCTGACTACCATCACTGAACCTTTTGATGAAATACTCTAGAAGAATCCTGATGAAAAAGGGAGAAAGTGCAGAACAGAATTTCATACTGTTTCTGGAGCCATGGACGCAGGTCATTCCGCAGAACGATCACCTGAGATATCCTTTAAACCTTAAACCCAAAATGCCCCTGAAGTCCTCTTACAGCCCCTAACCGGTAAAGGTGGTCTGTTCTGAGCACTGTGCTCTGTTTAAGAACTGTATGAGATCAGACTAAAGATGAGCTCGGAAGCTTGGGGGGCAGTGGTGGTCAGTCATCCCTGTTACTGCAGGAGGGACACCTCAGAGAATGGCACCATGTCACTAAATTGTTAAATGGGTCTGTGTTCTGAGGTGTATGTTGTCAAGGACGGCAACAGAAAGAATAATATGACATCATGAGATGAATTCTGAAATGAGGTAAAATGTCAGCCTTCTTAAAACAGTACAGTAGTGTTTCAGCACGGAAACAGTTTCAGTTGTTGAAAACTTTGGGGAAAGCTCTTTGGAAAGAAACCTTGGCATTGGAGGTTGACAGTGGTACTTAAAATGAAGCTTTTCCTATCAAAATGTGTGCTGTAAAAATAAATGCATATATAAATATACAGAGATTCAAAGACTAAGTAAGCAGATTGTAAAATTCTGTGTCCACTGTTAAGTCTGTGCTCTACCAGGCGACGTAGCAGTAATTCAAGTGCTGACTTTTTCTTTATGTTTTAGACTTTAATTTTATGTTTTCAAAACTTTAAAAAATAAAGCCTTATTTAAGCAACTATTAACTCCCCAAAATAATTTTTTTATCTTTAAAGTCTTCTTTTTTTTTATTTCAAAAGTACTCTTTGAGTATTTTATTAATTTTAATAATTTTCTTGTTCTTGAAAATATACACAACAAAACTGTCTGTATTTTAACTTACTTGGATCTGAAATTTACATTTTGATTTTGAAAGTCTTTTATCATAGAAATATTTTCTATGATAAAAATAACACATAGGTACTTATGGTGCTGTTGTCAAATGCCGTAAAGTCAGTTCCGACACATAGCGACCCTTATAGGGTTTCTAAAGACTAGCTTGTGAGCTTGAACTGTCGACCTTGCAGTTCAAACCAACTTTACAGTCCAGTGCATTAACCTGCAGCACCACACCAGGACTCCAACAAAAAATATTTTAAAGTTTTAGTGTACTTTATGAATTTTGGGCTAAGTTTTTGAGTTAATGTTGTAAGTCACATACTCTGCAGATGCTTTAAGGCTAGTCAAGTACGTGCAGAAGTTTGTTTAAAAAAATACACAAGTGGAATTATAAATCAATGCTTTCATTTAAATTAAATTAATTAATTTTATAAATGTGATAATTTTAAATGAATATATGATATAATCATCTTAGACTCTATAATGGAGTCCTGGTGTGGTGCTGTAGGATACCGAAAGGCTGGCAGTTCAAATCCACCATCCACTCCCTGAAAACCCTAAACAGGGTTGCTGTGAGTTGTAACTGACTTGACAGCACTTAACATCAACAACAAAGACTAAAATATAAAGTTCAGAAACTGATGGTAATATAATCTGTTACTGTGTTAATGTTTGTAAATGATACTTCCCAAACTACTTTACAATACTTAGCAATATTGTATATGAAGTGAACCAAGACTGTTTATTAAGTGAGAACATTGTAGAACAATGTCTCTCATGTTCTGAATTTGTATACTGTAAGGGGCCAGGACTGAATGAGGATCAATGGTAATTTTTGATTGAGCCTTTGTTCCACAAGTCCACAGTTGAATTTGCTCTGTACCTATTGTAGGAGAGTAGACTTAGATGTTTGATTTCCTGTTCATTAATTATGTCATCAACTTTTCTTCATTAACAACATATATGTAAATAAAGTAGTATACTCAGGAGGTCCTGAATGTCTCAAACGGTTAAGTCTTGACTACTAACCTAAAGGCTGACTATTTCAACCCCTCCCCCACAAGGTGCCTCAGAAGATAAGCCTGTTGATCTGCATCCAAAAGGTCCTAACCCTGAAAATCTTAAGGACTAGTTCTACTATGCACGCATGGCGTCTCTATATCTGAGTCTGAAGCAACTCAGAGGTAGCTAACAATATCTGATACTTCAATGACCAAAGTTAAATTTTTCATGAATGAGAAGAAAAGTTGAGCACACCTGTGGTGCTGTAGGATCAGCTCTGGACTACGAACCCCAAGGTCAGCAGTCCAAACCTACCAGCTACTCCTCTGAAACCCTATACAGGGTCTCTATGAGTTGGAACAACTCAACGGCACTTAACAACACGTCTTTATTTGGAGAACATGGTAGCTCTATACAATAAGCACTGGACTGCCAACTACGAGGCTGGCGGTTTGAGCCCACCAGCCACTCTGAGGGAGAAAGATGAGGCTTTCGGCTTCTGCAAAGAGTTGTTGTTGTTAGGTACCATCAAGTCAGTTCCAACTCACAGCACTTTATGTATAACAGAACGAACCATGGCTCGGTCCCGGACATACCTCACAATTAATTGTTGCTACTCTTGAGCCCACTTCTAATATTCTCCTCCAACATCGTAACTCAAATGCATCAGTTCTTCTGTGGTATTCCTTATTCACTGTCCAACTTTTCACATGCATCTGAAGCTATTGAAAATACCATGGCTTGGGTCAGGTGCACTTTAGTCCTCAAACTGGCATGGCATCTTTACTCTTGAATAATTTTAAGAGGTCTCGTGCAGCAGATTTGCTTGAATATGCAATATGTTGTTTAATTTCTTGACTGCTGCCTCCATGAGTGTTGATGTAGGATCCAAGCAAAATGAGGTCTCTGACAATTTCAGTCTTTTCTCCATTTATCATGTTATTTACTGTTCCAGTAGTGAGAATTTTTGTTTTCTTTACACTGAGGTGCATCCTATATTGAAGGCTGTGATCTTTGATCTTCATCAGTGAATATTTTAAGTCCTCTTTACTTTCAGCAAACAAAGTTGTATCATCTGCATATCGCAAATTGTTAATGAGTCTGCAAAGATATATAGCCTCGGAAACCCTAGAGGGTCTCTATGAGTTAGAACCCACTCAGTAGCACTTAACAACAACACGAACAATCTTTATTTGAGCTAAGTAGCTATGTTTTTTTATTTGTACCTTTTAAACTAATTACACATAAACTGTATTATATAATAGGATAGGAGTATATCCAATCTGTCAGAAATTAATAACCTAATTTGGAGTCCTGGTGTGGCAGTATGGGATATAGCACTGGACCACTAGATTGGTTTGAACTTAAAGGTCAGCAGTTCAAATTCACCAGCTGCTCCTTGGAAACCCTCTCCAGGGTTGCTATGAGTTGGGACTGACTCGATGGCATTTAACAACCATTTGGTGACATCTGGTTGGGATACTTTTAATATATTTTACTATTTGATTTTCGATTTGATTAATGTGAAGTTCTTTCATTTTATTTCTAAACTGGATGTTGTTGTTGCTAAGTGCGATGGAGTCAGTTCCAAATTCTCTCAACACTGTATAGGGTTTCCGAGAGTGGCTAGTTAGCAGTCCAGTACTTATCCTACAGCGCCACACAAGGATTCTAAACTGAATGCATGCTCTAAAATGGATACAGTATGAACTGGATGTTGTCGTTGTTAAGTGCTATCGAGCCAGTTCCGACCCATAGCGACCCTGTATAGGGTTTCCGAGGGGTGACTGGTGAGCTTGAATCACTGACCTTGCAGTTCAAATGGCTTTGCAGTCTGGCGCATTAACCCACAGCGCCACACCAGGACTGCATAATCTAAATGATTCTAAAACAAAAAATGACTGTGCAGAGGCATTAGAACTAACTGATTCTTTTTAAAAAATTGTGCGATGGCATTGGAACTAGCAAATGAAATCACTTTAAAAGAAAAAAATCTTTGGCAGTATTGTGGTAAAACCTTAAAATGTTTACCATTACATTGACATTCCTAGCAATTTGCAGAGTAAACTTCTGTCAACTTGAAGTTTTATTTTTGCTTTAGGGAAGGTAAATTGTTTCATACTAATGAAGTCTTTAAGCAGTTTCAAGGACATTTTTTCCCTGAGATCCCAGAAACCTAGGTTTTAAAAATGACACTGTTTTCTGGCTATGTTATTATCTGTTATTCACTGTTTCTTTTATTGGAGTCCTGATGTAGTGCTGTAGGATGAGCACTTTGTTGTTGTTGTTGTTAAGTGCCGTCGGTAGGATGAGCACTGGACTGCTAATAACCAGGTTAGAGGTTCACACCCACCAACCACTCCTCAGAAACCCTGTGAGGGTCACTTTGAACAAACTTGACAGCATGTAACCGCAACATTTCTTTTACCTACAGTACAAAATTGTAGTTCCATTGAGCCATATATATGAAGCACTATTCCTATAACTGTGTGAAAGATTGTAATCATGCATTTTCACAATGCTTTTTCAAAATGGTTGAACTCTCTCCCCTTAACTTTAACTATAGATCCACAAGATGAAAATAAAATTGGAATTGATGGGATTCAGCAGTTTTGTGATGACTTAAGCCTGGATCCTACCAGTATCAGCGTTTTGGTCATAGCATGGAAGTTCAGGGCAGCTACTCAGTGTGAATTTAGCAAAAAGGAATTTGTAGATGGCATGACAGAGCTTGGGTAAGTTCTTCTCAGTTTTCATTTTCTTTTTCAGACATGTTTGACATTAATTGCTTTTTAAACTCTGTAAGTACTAATCTGGTATGTATTTTCTTTGTGTATCGGATACATTTCGTGTGCATCCACGCTGTTTAAGATTTGAGTTTTCCTTTTAAATTCCAATTTAAACTTAATTCAGTTTTTTTTTTATCTTTTTACATTTGTAACTCATTTTTTATAAAAAAAAATTTCTTTCAAGTTTTTAATTGCTTACATACATCAGGATTTTAAAAAATTGCTAGTTTTCAGTTATTCAATTTATTTCATAATACTGTGCATATTTCATAATATATTTCATATTTCATAATCGCTATTTCATAATAGCGATACAGTGTGTCACTACTTAAACATTAATGTCATTTTGTTTTCTGCTGGTAACACTATTCTATTTTACATATTGTTGCTGTTGTTAGGTGCCATTGAGTTGGTTCTGACTCTTAGCCTTCCTGTGTACACCAGAACACAACACTGTCCAGTCTTGAGTCATAAAAATCATCTTTTCCATGTCAGAGCCCCATTGGTGCAGCCCCTGGTTCAGTCCATCTTGTTGCAGGTCTTCATCCTGGTTTGTTGACCTTCTCCTTTACCAAGCACAATGTCTTTCTCAAAGGACTGAGGTTCCTCCTGACCACATGTCTCACCCTCCTCACTTCTAAGGGACATTTGGACTTTATCTTCCAGGACAGACTTGTTCATTCTTTCAGCAGTCCATGGGATGCTCAGTACTCTTCCCAACACCGTAATTCAGAGTCATCAGTTTTCCTTATTCATTGTCCAGCTTTCCCATGCAGAAGAGATGGTAGAAAATAGTATTGTGGCTTGAGTCAGGCACACCTGAGTCTCCTAAGTTACAGCTATACTTTTTAAACACTTCTCTCTTTTGCAGCCAACATCTCCATTGCGATGGGTTTTTTTGTTTGTTTGTCACGATGTTGTGGATTGGTCCAGTTGTGAGAATTTTTATTTTCTTTATGTGTAGTCTGTACAGAAGACTGTAGTTCTTGATTGTCATCAGTAAAGCTGGGTCATCTGCATATCACAGGTTATTCATGAGTCTCCCTCCAATCCTGATGCTTTGTCTTATTCATGTAGTGCCTCTTCTCAGAGTGTTTGCTCATCATACAGCTGGGACACGTACCTCTCCTAAGTTCAAACTACACAGTGTCCCCTTATTCTGTCTGAATGCCTGCCTCTTGTCAATGTTTGGAATCTTCTGGAGCACGGCTAAGTGTTCTATAATTCCCATTCTTCGTAATGCTGTCTGTATTCTGTTATGATTGATGTTATTAAGTGCCATTGATTCAGTTCCGACCCATAGTGACCCTGTATAGGGTTTCCAAGGAGCAACTGGTGAGCTTGAACTGCCGACCTTGTGGTTCAAACCGACTTTGTAGTCCAGCGCATTAATCCACAGCGCCATATAGCCACAAAACATAGATAAACATCTTTCTGTTTTTCTGTGCTTTCAGCCAAGATCCATCTAGCACTAGAAATTCGAGCTGGACTCCAAAAGAGGGCCATTTCCACAATCTGAATTTGTTGAATTTCTGCATCAGTTTCTTACTGATGTGTTGCTATAACGGTTTTCTAATTACCTTCAGCCAGATTGTACTTGTGTGTGATATTAACGATGGATACTTTACACATCTGTTAGATCCTCTTTCTTTGGAATAGACGTGGATCTCTTCTGGTCAGAAGGCCAGGTAGCTGTCTTCCAAATTTCTTGCCATAGGCAAGTGACTGCTTCCAGTGTTGCATCTGATTGTTGAAACGTTTCAATATACCAATGATTCCTGGAGCCTTCTTTTCACCCATGTCTTCAGTGCAACTTGGACTTCTTCCTTCAGCCCCTTCAGTTCTTTATCAGATGCTACCTTCTGATATAGGAGCTCTGGTAGCGTAGTGGTTACGAATCAGGCTGCAAACCTTAAGGTCAGCAGTTCAAAACTATCAGCTGTTCCGTGGGAGAAAGATGAGGCTTTCTACTCCCGTAAAGATTTACATCCTTGGAAACCCTGTACAGGGTCGCTACCAGTCGGAACTGACTCCACGGCACATAACAACAACAACAACAACCTTCTGATATAATTAAATGTTGACAAGTTCTTTTTGTACAGTAACACTGTCTTCTTTTTTTCTTTCATTCCTTCTGTCTTTTGAGGGCTTCCTGCATGGTGTTGTTTGTTGGTAAGTGCTGTTGAGTCTGTTCCAACTCAAAGCGACAATGTATAGGGTTTTCAAGGAGCAGCTGCCAACCTTAAGGTTCAAACCGACCTTGTGGTCCAGCACAACATTCCACAGCACCACACCAGGAATCCCTGGAATCCTTCAGTAATTCAATGTGAGGCTTAAGTTTTTCCTTCTGTTCTTTTAGCTTGAGAAATGCTAAACATGCTTATTTATCCCTTTTGGTTTGATAATCCCAGGTTTCTGCACACATTTCATTATAATATGTTTCTTTGTCTTCTAGAGACACTATTTGATTATCTTCTGTTTGCTTTAGCTACTCTGCATTCAGGAGCAAGTTCATACTTCAGGTCTTGTAAGGTTGTTTTAATTTCCTCAGCTTCAGCTTGTATATGAACTTTTGATGGTCTGTTCCATAGTCTGCTTCAGGTCTTATTCTGACGATAATACTGAGCATCTCCATTGTCCCTTTCTGCAGATATAGACATTCCTGTGTTTGCCATCTAAGGGGCTCTGGTAGTGTAGTGGTTACAAATGAGGCTGCTAACCTCAAGGTCAGCAGTTCAAAACTACCAGTTGTTCCATGGGAGAAAGATGAGGCTTTCTGCTTCTATAAAGATGTACAGAGCCTCAGAAACTCTATGTCGCTGTGAGTCGGAACCAGCTCCACGGCACACCACCACCACCACCACCAATTATTTCAGTATTGAAAACTTGAATAGTTTATTCTTCTTAGCTGTTGAAAGGAGCTTAAAAACCTTAATATAAATGTGTTTTTAAAACACACACTTACATGCTGGTGGCCAGGAGGCAGACTTGCAGAATGTGTCCTTTGGTTGTTTAAATCATTATAAATTCCTGAGTGTTTCTGTGTACATCACCCCCCCCCCCAAAAGAAAAAGAGGAAATGGAAGCAAATGCTGTTGATGATGCATGGAGGGAATTCTAATCATTGCAATGAAACGAAATCCAATAGGATGAATGTAAAGCTGATATTCTCCCATGTAAACTATCACTCAGTTCACAATTTAAAAAAAAGGTAATCCCCCTCAAAAACCATGCTCTTACAGCAACCAAGAGGAGAGAAAAAATATAGCATTTGTTTCTTTCTACTGTGGAGTCCTGGTGTGGTGCTGTGGACTAATGCGCCAGGACTGCAAAGCCATTTGAACTGCAAAGTCAGCGGTTCAAGCTCACCAGGTGCTTCTCAGAAACCCTATACAGGGTCATTATGGGTTGAAACCCACTCAGTGGCTCTTTACAACAACTAAAGTAATGAATCTGTTGTATTCATCACTATCTGCAGGTGGTTTCTGGGTTGCAACATTGAACGATGTTCCTCCTTGCCCGTTACTGTTAGGTAAATTTGCCCTCACTTTGAAATGATTGGACCAATTCAGCTTGCCACAAAGTCTTTGTCAGACCAACATCACTTGCTGCACAGGGGGCTTTCCAATCATTGAAAGAGCTTTGAGCCTTTCCTTGTACTATAATAAGGATAAATAAGACCATAGGCTCCTGCTTCAACCTCACGTACTGAGTCTTAGAGACACATTTAGGAACAGCTGTCATTCAGACCCAGAACTAACTACACCTAAAAGATGAACTCTGCAACACGTTACTTCTGGTACTGTCTGACCACATTCCTGTTCACTGTAGGAAAGCCAACAGAAGACATCAGTGTGATGCTGTTGGACCATTTAGCATACTTCGTGCCCCTCGCACATAGGAAGAGCCTGAAGAATGTAGTGGGGTTCCTATTAGACTGCTAACTGAAAGGTCAGCAGTTCAGAGCACCTCCACTGCCTTGGAGGAAGCCGTGGCAGTCTGCCTCTATAGAGATCTGCAGACTTGGAGACACTGGGGAGCGGTTCTCTGTCCTGTAAGCTGACTCCGGGTCGAAGTGGACTCACTGGCACTGGGTCTGGGTTTAGAAGTGAGGAAAGCCTGAGTGAACCCTAGCGTTCGAGTAAAACATTTAGAATTGAAAGCCCACGTTAACAAAGGCCCCTATTGCTTATTGTAATAGTTACTGTCCCATTATTCAAATCTCCTTTAAGTGAGAAATTTGGAAAATCAGTGAATTATAGAAACACCTATTAGCACTTGTTATGTATAAGTGTTGCATGAGAGAATGAGAGCGTTCTTTTAAGTTCTTGACCACTGTCTTACTAAATGCCGTAACTTAAAAGTATTTTAAGGATTTGGGGTATCAGTTTTGTTTTTTTAAAACATATTATATAATTTCATACCCTCTTACATAAAAATAGGCAGAATGTAATCTAAGGTTGTAAATTCAGGAGCCCTGGTGGCGCTGTAGGACAAGAACTGGACTGCTCACCGCAAGGTTGGCTGTTCAAGGCCATCAGCCGCACCAAAGGAGAAAGATGAGGCCCTCTGCTTCTTTAAAGATTCACAGCCTTGGAGACCCTACACAGGGTCATTAGGAGTCGGAACCAACTCCTTGGTAGTGAGATAGATATGCCCTGCATCTTACAGAGAAGTTCAAGGTGAAAGGATTTTGTAACTAGGAAACCCACCCCAGTGTTGTAGTCAGTTTCAACTCCTAGTGACCGTACAGGACACAGCGGACCTGCCCCAGAGAGCTTCCCAGACTGTAGATCGTTACAGAAACAGATTGCCACATCCTTCAACCATGGATGGCCGACAAGTTCATATTGCCAAGCTTCCAGTTAGCAACCAAGCACTCTAACTGCTGTGCCACTAGGGTTCCTATAAATATGAGAGTGTGGTACTAAATCAAAGAGTCCCGATGTAGTGCTGTACTGCTATGTGGTTAACAAGATTGGTGGTTCAAATCCACCAGCTGCTCTTGGAGACCCTATAGAGGGGTCACTATGAGTTACTCAACAACAGCATAGTCAGTCAGAGCATTCGTTAATGTTTTACTGTCTGGTCATGTCGGTGTTCTTACTTCTAGTGGAAATAGCACGAACTGTTAAAAATATTGTCGCTTTTGTGTTGGCTCGATTTTCCCCATACTGTCATCTGGCTGTGTACTCTCGACTGTGATTAATTAGCTTGCCTGCCGTTTACAGCTATTCCTACATCCCTTCATTAAGGGCTTGAGAATTCTTAAAGTAAGTGAACTTTCTGAGCATGTGTTTAGGAATGGTGCACCAAGTAATTTAGACCAATGTGTGGTCCACAGATGACAGGTAGAAATGGGACACACATTTAAATAAACAGCATTAGAGGGTTAACAAGATAGTGGGGAATGGTGAACTCAAGTTCCTAGACATTGTGAATCGAACATCTGGGATTGCTTTTACTTTGAAAGCATTTTCCACGCTTTTGACAGTCTTTTGTTGGAGGAGGAATAAAAACTGGAGACCAGAGGAGGGGGCCAAAAACTGGAGATCAGGACCTGCCAGCAATAGAGGCCTGGGAAACGTCCTTAAACTTGAGTGTGAAATCTGAAGGCCTTTCAAGGTTCAGGGTAAACTCACAGGGACTGTTCCCAGCTCAGTATCAATACCTGAAACTGAAATTAGGTAATTTCAGATTGCCAGTGCCCACAGGTGTCTGACAAAAGTAAATAAAAATGCTATTTATGTGCTTGCTTTGGCAGTGCATATAATAAAAATGGTATTTGGAAAGAAAAAGTGCCCTGTGTGGTCTACAAACTGTTCTTCAAATACCGTGCCCAGCACAGAACCAGAAGCAAACAGGCATATGAGGCAATAGAGTTATATTTACAAGAGTCAACAGAAAAAACACAGCCACACAATAGAAACAGGCTCACTAGGGCTCCATGAAATCAAAGGTTTTCACTTTAAAAAAACTTAGCTCACTTTATTCAGGAGATTAAAACATTTCCAGAGAACATCACATGATTTAAGAAATCACTCAGTAGCAGAAGTAGAAACAATAAAATGGACGGTCTTGCAACCAATGAACAAAGTAGAAGGACTTACACGACCAATTTCAAGACTTTTTGAAAGCTAGAATATTTGAGACCATGTAGGTTATGGGCAGATAAATAGATCTATGGAACACAATAGAGAATCCAGAAATTGACTCAAGCACGGGAAATTAGAAAATATTTTTTTATTGAATGACAAGGAAATGCTACATCCCAAAACTTAATAGTATTCAGCTTTTCAAACGCATCTTTGAGAATGAAGGAAAGGCTGAAAATCCATAAGCTAATAGGCATATATCTTAGTAGAAAAAGAACCATAAATTAAACTTAGAAGAATGCAGGAGAAATGATCATTTTGAAGCACTAATTTAATGAAATACAAAGTAGTTGATAGAAAGGATCGATGAAAGTTTGTTATTTGAAGACTTACAAAAATAATAACAAATCAATAGGAAATGAAAAGGGACCATCACACTAGACCTTACAGACATTAAAACGATAAATATTATCAATGACTTTGTACCAATAAATTTGACAGCTTATAGGAAATAGAGAAATTCTTTTAAAAACAAAACTTAACAAAAAATAATTATAAAGAAAAGAATAAATAGTTCTATAATTCTTAAGGAAGCTGAACCCATAATGTTAAAACTCCCGGTTTGGATGGCTTCACTGGCAAATGCTACCAAACTTTTAATGGCAACAACAGGAAACCCCACTAATTTTACCAACCCTCTTTCAGAGAACAGCAAAGAGAAACCCCTCCCCACTTAATTTTGGAGGCAGCTCAGTCATGCTAACAAATGTCTGGAGGGCATGTTGAGGATGGAAACGGAGAGCCCACTCTCAGTTAGAGGAGTCAGGGATGTGTAAGGTACAAAAACCCTCAACAGTTCAGATCACTAGCAAACTGATTTCAGCCTAAGAAACAACCACCAAACAATTTAGAATGTCTTATGATAAAGTTTGTTATAGTTCACTGATGCGGAGGTGGTTTAACTTTACAAAATCAATCCGTTTAATTTACCATGTTAACAAGAGGAGAGGGAACAATTTCAGTCATCTCAGTTACTGTGTAACAGAGTTGGTTGATAAAATTCAATAGTCACTCTTACTAAAAAAGAGAGAGAACGCATTGCAAACTAAGAAGCAAAGGGGTTATCTTTAATTTGACATCACCCCTTCCCCCCCAAAAACTACATCAAACATACCTAATTGGCATCATCAAGCACTCTCCCTTTGGACAGGCAACAAAACCTGAATGCCTACTTTTATTCAACATTGAACAGGAAGTCTTAGCTACTCCAATCTCCAGATAAAATATTTGAATATGTAAGTGAGTTTAATCAGACGGCAGGATTAAAAAAAGCTATTCTATTTCAGAATACTAGCCACAAAGCAAAATGAATTTTTAAAATACATACCACCTTCAATAATATAAAAAATAAATAAGAAAGCATAATTAGAGATGTGTGGTACCTCCAAACAGAAGATAATAAGTCATTGACAGGAGAGAAAACCTGAGTCAGGGGAGAAATAGAACTCACTTGTGAAAGACTCAGTATTTTGTCCCTAAATTTGTCTGTACCGTTAATGCCATTTTATTCATAATCCTAAGAGGTTTATGTATGTAATTTGACAGGCTAAATTGAAATCTATGTGAAAAATGTACAGTCAAGGAAAACCAAAAATTGAAGAAAAAGAACAAGGTAGGAAGATTTGTTCTATCAGGTAATCAGAACTTTGAAACTCTAGTAATTAAGACTGCCTGGTATTGAGTACAATAGTAGATTCTGGAACAGATGAAGAACCCTGAAACAAATCTACAGATATTTAATGTAGGACAAAAATAGCCCTTTTAGAGAAGTGAAGAAAGGACATTTTAGTAAATGTTCCCAGGAGAATGACTGCTCATAGGGGGGAAAAGTGTGATTCCTACCTCACACCATGTATCAATTTTAAGTAGGTTATGGATCTGAATGTGAACAGCAGCCACTAAAAAGAAAGAAATATCTCTAGAAGAAACTTTAGGAGAATACCTTTCTGACCTTAAAATAACAACAAAAAAATAATGATAAAGGAAAAGAATGTACATTGTTTCTAGCTTACTATACAAGAAACAAGAACCTGTTATCATCCGAAAGAAGACAGTGAGAAGACAGCCCATATTCCGAATAAGACACTTTAAAACCACGTAACTGACGGTGGGCTTGGCTCACTAACACATAAAGAATGCCAACCAAGCACTAAGAAAAAGATGACCTCATTGAAAAGTGGACAAAAGAATTGAATCAGCGCTTCACAAAAGCATGTCTAACTGACCAATGAATCGAAAAGTAGGTGCTCCTTCCAACTCCTCGGTGAAGTATGTTACACAACACAACAAAGCCTCCAGAATGGCTAAACAAAGAACGACAACTCTGACCTACTGTTGGTGGGTGTGTAGCTTTGTGGAATCACTTTGGGAAACTGTTTACACATGGTTTGCTTGTTTTTTAGTTGAAGGCACATGCTACTTGTGACCCAGAAATTCCACTCTAACCTACATGGCATTCATATGTGCACCCAAATATATGTACAGAAACAGTGTTAGCAATGCTACTTGTAACCAAAAAACTACTAAGCCCAAAAGGGCAGTGTTGGAGTTGTCCAGCACCTGAGGTCACATTCTCACACACAGCTGGCCTTCTTGGGAATCCATTGACAGTAACATCGTCACATCCCCTTCAGTTCATGAGTTGGTAGACGTGCCCTTGCCCTTGGAGCTTATGATCTGAGAACACATCATAACACAGGATTTCTGAAACAACCTCTGGAGAGAAGGTGCTGCCATAAATCAGCTCTTTCACTGAGATCACAAACTACCTCCCACAGGAGATGAAACCTGTCTCTTGTATGTATCTTCATCTTGAACTTCCTCCTCCCACTGAGTGTGTGTGACGTCACTAGTTCTCAGATCTGTTGACAGCCCGTGAGCAATGCTCAGATGCTCCTGTTTGTGGGATGTTCCTGCCATCTCTAGTAGGTGCTCAGATTCCAGGACTACGAGACTATGTAAATTATGAAACACAAGTATAATAGAATTCTATATGGCAGTGAAAAACGAGCTCTGGTAGTATAGTGGTTACAGGTTGGGCTGCTAGCCTCAAGGTCAGCAGTTCGAAACTATCAGCTGTTCCGCGGGAGAAAAATGAGGCTTTCTGCTCCCATAAAGATTTATAGCCTCAGAAACCCCGTGCAAGGTCCTTGTGAGTCGGAACCGACGCCAAATAACCACCATATGGCAGTGAAAAGGAGCTAACTACTGCTATATACACTAAACGTTAGTGTTGTTACGTGCCTTTGAGTCGGTTCTAACTCACAGCGACCCTGTAAAGGGTTTCCAAGGAGCAGCTGGTGAGTTCAAACCCCCGACCTTGCAGTCTAGTGCTGCCACACCAGGACGCCAACTGAATATAGTACAGGCTGAAAAAGTCAGACACAAAGTGGTCCAACTGTTAACTTTTTGTACATTTCAAAAATCGGGGAAACTGACTTGCACTATAAGGAATGCTTATTTCCGTGATAAAAATATAAAGAAGAATAAGTAAGTAGTTATCATAAAAATCAGATTAGTCAAATTTCTCCTCGTGGAAAGGAGGGGATTATGATGGGAAAAGGGCAGATAGGCTGCTTCTGAGGGGCCGGTTGTATTGTTTCTCCAGGTGGATGGTGGTCACCGTAGGGTGTGATTTATGCTTTTCTGTATATGTTTGTCAGGCGTGTTTATGTGTGTGTATATTATGTATGTGTATGTATTTGTCAGGCGTGTTTATGTGTGTGTATATTATGTATGTGTATGTATTTGTCAGG
>NW_006408547.1:24057053-24063507 GCF_000296735.1 Chrysochloris asiatica | reverse complement strand
ATGTGTATGTATTTGTCAGGCGTGTTTCTATATATGTGCGCATTTGTCAGGCATTTTCCAGAGCTTTAGACAACTTTCTTTCCTTAGTTCGGTCCTAGTTGGGTGAAGTTGCTGGATAAGTAGCTTTGGATAAGTAGAGTTGCTTTTGTCCTCTATTTTGATGTATGGTTGAAATAATGACAAGTTTTATAGATCACTAATTGAATTTCTTCTGTGTATTTTGTATTTTTAAAGATTACCAACTTTTTGGAAGAAAACCCAGTTTTAAAACAATACAGTTGTATTTTATAATGCTTAAATATTTCAAATAGCATAGTGTTGCCACAAGTCTGAGGCTGAATGCACAGCACCTAATAACTGTAATAAGATGTATACAAGCTAACCTACCATCATGAAGAAGCCAACACACAGTAGTTTAAAGAAGGTAGAAGTTTCTTTTTCTCTCTGCTATAACAGTGCAGAGGTAGACAGTAGACCAGGCTAGTAGGGTAGCTCTGTTTTAGGAGACCATTCATAAAATGAGGTCTTCCTATCTTGTTACACTATCTTCCTCAAAACATTGTATTCTTCTGCAAGATTAAAGCTATATAATTTAGCTATATCCTTACTCTTAACTCTGCAGAAGAGGACACATGATTTCATGTTTGTTTATTTTAACCGCATTATTGAGATGAAATTTACATCATACCTACAATTAGCCCACCTAAAGTGTGCAGTGCACTTCAGTGAGTTTTGGAATATTCACAGCGTTGTTCAGCTATCACCCCAGTGAATTTTAGCATCCTCAGAATACCTTTGAAGCCAGAGAAAGCCCACAATCACTTCCTCTCATACCATCACTGCAGGCTTGGCCTGCGGCCACACCAAGTTACTACAGAGGCTGGGAAAAATAGTCTCCACTTCTGGTGCCATGTTCCTGTCTAAAATTCTGACTTAATAGGAGAAGTGAAAATAGATTCAGGGCAACATATCTTTTTGTCTGCCACACTAACAAGTAACTTTCTTCTAACAGGTGTGATAGCACAGAGAAGCTCAAAGGCCTTTTGCCAAGATTGGAACAAGAGCTTAAGGAAACAGTGAAGTTTAAAGACTTTTATCAGTTTACATTTACCTTTGCTAAGAACCCAGGGCAAAAAGGTTTAGGTAAGTATAAAATCCAAACGTGTCATGTGTCAAATCCTAATGAGACTGTAAAACCCGATCGGATCGGCATAGTTTCAGTATCGCCAACTAGGTTGTTACCTTTCTTTCAGCTTCTTTTTCTCTGCACTGATCATTTACTCACTCTCCGTGTAGACAGACTAGTTTGTAGTACTCATATGCTTGAAAACCTCAAACTGAGAGTCTCTCAACTTTTAAGCTTATAATATTTAGAATTTAGAATGCAAATTAATTCGCATATTCTCTGTATCCTCTCATTGATACATCATTGGGTTACGTAAGTCAGCAATTAATAATGGTGGTGGTGGTGGTGGTAGTGTGCTGTGAAGTTGGTACCAACTCGTTGTTGTTGTTATGTGCCGAGGAGTCGGTTCAGGGTTTCCAAGGCTGTGAATTTTTACTGGAGCAGAAAGCCTCATCTTTCTCCAGAGGAACAGCCCAACTTGTAGCCGAGTGCGCTACCTGAGCTCCTTCACCATGAATACTGACAGCCTTGTTTTCCCTCACATAGGACGTCGGAGTTTAGCCATTTGTGACTTTGCCTGTGTCACTTCTGAGATCAGCTAGATACTACGAGAGTCTTTATCCCGCCTCAAGATTGACAGTTAACTTCTTTGAAACGATTTCTGAAGTTTTGTGTCTTGGTTATAATGTAGCTTTTATTTTAGTGTACATTTGGGAAATTTTGATTTTAAATTTAAATTTGAGCTTTAAGCTTATTTGAGAGTTTGGTTTTGTTTTCACTTGTTTGTTTTGTGCCTAAGTACTATATAGTTTATTCCTGATGTATCTTTTTCCAAATCTGTCCATAATTAACCTATACCTTGTTGCCTAATGGAACAGATCTTTGTGTAATTCAGTAAAATCTCTTATAAATTTGGAAGGTGGGGTTCTAAACTTTAACCTAAATAAGGATTAAACAAATACACTGGAAATTACGGTGTGAAAAGGAGCTCATATAAATAAAAGAAATATTTTAAGATGACCAGTAACTAAGTTGTCACATGCCATGGAGTTGATTCTGACCCACAGTGATCCTGTATAGGGTTTCCGAGGAGTGACTGGTGGTTTGAACTGCCAACATTGTAGTTAGCAGTCCAGTACTTATTCTACAGTGCCGCACCAACTATGTTGTTTTTGTTGTTGATTAAGTGCCATTGAGTCAGTTCCGACCCATAACAACTCTGTGTAGGATTTCTGAGGGGCAGCTGGTGAGCTTGAACCTCCGACCTTTCAGTTTAAAGCAACCTTGTAGTCCAGCGCATTAACCCACAGTGCCACACCAGGACTCTAGCCATAGACGTAGAGGATAGATTTACAGCACAGGTTTTTGGGGGACACACTCAATCTGTAGTAATTTAAAAAAGAGTCTGTAGCTATTAAATACTTGGAATGTAACTTTTTAAAGTACGTATGAAAGATGTTTGGTTGCAAGTTCTGTTTTAGTTATTTCAGGGAGATTTTGAAACATGTATATAAAGAATATTGAATGAACATATCTGTTGTGAAGAATCTATAACCTAATTAATGCTCCTCAGAAGGAAAGTGGCCAGACTTCATCTCATACTTTGGACATGTTAATAGGAGGGACCAATCCCTAGAGAAGGCCACCATGCTTGGTCCGTGAAAAAGAAGAAGCTCCTCACTGAGATGGGTTGGGAGATGCTGCAGTAGTGAGGCCCAGTGTAGGAACAACAGTGAGCCCAGGGTCGTGTTCATTCGCTGTGTGTAGGAACCGACTCGACAGCACATAACAACAGTAGGTAAAGAGGTCAGTAATAATGAGGTAATGAGGAAAATCAGAGGCATACCAAGAAGAAATGTGAAGACTAGAGCTGCAAGTGGACTGAAGGAGTAGGTGCCTGACAGTTTCTGTCGCAAATGACTTTTTTTGTTGTTGTAAAATAAAACTCAAATACAGAAAACTACGTAAAAACAAATACATGTGCATTATTATCAGGTCACTATGTCAGAGTCCTGGTGTGGCGCTGTGGGCTAATGCGCCAGGCTTCAAAGCCGTTTGAACTGCAAGGACGGCGCTTCAAGCTCACCAGCTGCTCCTTGAAACCCTATACAGGGTCGCTGTGTGTCGGAATAGACTCGACGGAACTTTACAATAACAAAGACACTGGAGTCCTGGTGTGGTGCTGTGGGTTAATGTGTCAGGTTTCGAAGTCGTTTGAGCTGCAAGGTCTGTGGTTCAAGCTCACCAGCTGCTCCTCGGAAATCCTATATAGGGTTGCTATGGGTCAGAACCGATTTGACAGCACTAAACAACAACAACAATGTAGCTACAACCCAGGTCAAGAGTAGAAACTTGACAGTCTTCTCAGAAAAGCCCATGCATGCATCCCATTTCAATCACAACTCCCCCACCTCCAAAAGAAACCATTCCCCTGAGTGTTAGGGTAATCACGTTCTTCTGATGCGTTATCATTTTATCACCCACAGAGGTAATCCCTAGATTCTGTATTTAGTCTTGCCCAGGTTTCTTAAATGAAGTCTTTTCAGCCTCTTTCTGCAGGTTAACATTCTGTCCCTTTCTTTCTCTGATAATGTATTTGTTGTAGAACCTGAGACGCTTTGACTTGCAGTTTTCCACAGCCTGGACTTGACTGGTTGTCATATCCAGTAATATTGATGATTTAGTTCAATACGGGCTTTCTCCCTTTTATCAGTGGGCAGCTGAATCCAGAGACTCACGCAGACTCACGTTTTATCACTGGACAAGACCTCGAGGGGCTTGCGGTGCCTGTCTCAGGAGGCACAGAATGTGGGCCGTCTTTCTCCCTGTGATGTCTGCAGCTCTTGCTGCTCATGCCTGGATCCACTAATGCATTAAGGATTGCAAAGTAGTGACACTGTAATTCTGTCATTCATCATATGTCTTCTCTTCTAGTAGTGTGTCCGGTTACCCACATATAAATAGGAGTCCTGGTGTGGTGCTGTGGGTTAATGTGCTGGACTGCAAAGTCGGTTTGAACCACAAAGTCGGCAGTTCAAGCTCAGCATTCGCGCCTCAGAAACCCTATACAGGGTCGCTAACAACAACGCCTGGATGAAGGCTTGACTCTTCGTCTGTAGCTGCCACTTTTCAGTGCTGGTTCCCTATCATTGGAGGATGAACAGTTGTGCTTTTTTTGTTTTTGTTTTTACTATTCATTGTTTATTCATGATTTTAGACATGGACTTAAGCTTTTCTGCCCTGAGAATTCTGTTTCTCAAGGAGACAGATAATAATAGAATTTCTGTATCACACAGTTAATTACTCACCATACTCTCAGAATAATGATTAATATTACCTCCACTCTCATACAGGGTCGCTATGGGTCGGAATCGACTCGATAGCACTTAACAACAATAACATTATAGTTACTAAGAGTTTTGATTAACGTTATATACTCCCTCCTTGGAGTTCTGGTGCGGTGCTGTGGCACTGGACCTAAAGGTCCACAGTTCAAACTCACTAGCTGCTCCTCAGAAACCCTACACAGGGTTGATGAGAGTCAGAACCAACTCTATGGCACTGAACAGCAACAGTATTCTCTCCCGATTCCTAAAAAGTACGACTATGGAAGTTGTCTGAGCATGGAACTGTGACTTTCTCTAGTCTCTCCCCTTAACACTAATTTACTCTTAGTTCTACACGTAACTGATGTTCATCAGCCTTTGGGTCGGCATTTCTCAGGTCATTTTGGTTGTTTGAAACTTACTCAGTAGTGGATTCCCCCGGAAGTACTCATGGTAACAAAATTCTCCAAGTTCTTGTATGTTGATAATAGTTTTGCTGGTTTTAAAATCCTTGGCTCATATCATATTTGAATATCTTAATCTGATGCTCCGTTTTCTTCTAGCATAAATTGTTTTTGCATAGATTGAGGATAATTCTTTTGCCTTTTAATTCACATACTGTTTTAGGTAGATGTCCAAACGTTTTTTCTTTTCTTAAAAGACTACTAATTTTATTAAAATATGTCCTAACGTTGATCATTCAGGGTTATTCTTCTGAAATATGTTGTAGTACTCTTCTCAATACATTGTTGTTAGGTGTTGTCAGGTCAGTTCCATCTCACAGCGATGAGAGGGTGAAACCCTGCCTGGCCCCACACCACCCTCACAACTGTGCTTATGTGTGAATTGTGTATTGCTGCTCACCATGTCAGTCCATCTTGTTGGGGGTCTTTCTCTTCTTTATTGACCTTCCACTTTTCCCAGCATGATGTCCTTCTGCAGGGATTGAGCCCTTCTGACAACATGTCCAAATTATGAGAGTCAAAGTCTCACCATTGTCACCTGTAAAGAGCTGTACTTCTTCCAACAACATAATTCAACCTTCTACTAAGGTCTTTTTTATTCATTATCCAGTTTCCACATACATATGAGGCAATCGAAGATGCCAAGGCTTGAGCCAGGCCCACCTTCATCTTCAAACTGACATTTTTATTCTTGAATCATTTTTAAAGATGTCTTGTGCAGCAGATTTGCCTAATGTAATATGTGTTTTGATCTCTTGACTGCTGCATCCATGAGCACTGATTATGGATCCCAGCAAAATGAAGTCTTTGACAGCTTCAGTGTTTTCTCCACTGATCATGATGGTATCGTGGTACAGTGTTGAGGATTTTTGTGTTCCTTACACTGAAGTGAAATACATACTGAAGGTTGTAGTTATTGATCTTCATCGGTAAGTATTTCAAGTCATCTTTGGCATCCAGCAAGCAAGGTTGTGTCATCTGCGTATATCACAGATTGTCAATGAGTCTTTCTCCACTCCTGATGCCATGTTCTTTGTGTAATCCGACTTTTGTTGAAAAGGGGTATTTGCAATGAATAAGTCATTGGTCTTGCAGAATTCTGTCACACTATGTCCAACATCATTTCTATAGCCAAGGCTGTGTTTTTCCAATTACCTATCCTTTCTGTTTGCATTCTAGTCAGCAGTAATGAGCAGTTAATCTTGATTGTATGCATGGTGGATCATTTTCAGCCTGAAAAGTTGGTAGAAATCTTCAGTTTCACCATCTTTGGCTTTAGTGGTTGATACGTACCTGGTTTTCCTGTAAGTGTTTGGATATTGTCTTATCACAGACATCATCGTTCTTCAAGGTAGATCTTGAAATAGTCTTTTTGATGGTGATTGTGATACCATTCCTCTTCAGTTTGTCATCCGTGTCTTTGTAAACTGTATGATTGTTGGATTCACAATGGCCAATACCAGTCCATTTCAGCTCTCTAATACCTAGGATGTTGATCTTTATGCATTCCATTCCATTTTGGACAACTTCCAATTTTC
>NW_006408547.1:24033074-24056713 GCF_000296735.1 Chrysochloris asiatica | reverse complement strand
TCCATTGATCTATGTGTCTTTTGTTGTACCAATATCAGGATGCTTTGGCTACTATGATGTGTAGTAAATTTTGGGATCAGGGAGTGAGAGGCCTCCAACTTTGTTCTTAAGCATTGCTTTACTTATCCAAGGTGTCTTTCCTTTCCATATAAAGTTAGTGATTAGTTTTTCCATCTCTTTAAAGAATGATGTTGGAATCTGGATTGGGATAGCATTGTATATAGATAACTTGGGGTAACATTAACATTTTCACAATGATAAGTCTTCTATCCAGGGACATGGTATGGTATATTCTTCCATTTTTGTAAGTCTCTTTTGGTTTCTTGGTTGTTGTTTTTTTTGTTTTTTTTTTGTATAGGTCTTTTGTTTCTCTGGTTAGATTTGTTCCTAAGTATTTCATCTTTGGGGTGGCTATTGTAAATGGTATTGTTTTCCTAATTTCCTTTTCAGGACTGTCTTTATTAGTGTAGAGAAATCCAACTGATTACTGTATATTGATGTTGTGCCCTGCCACTTTGCTGAATCTTCCAATGAGTTCAATCTTTTTTGTTTTTGCTGAGTCTTTGGGATTTTTAATGTATAGAATCATATCATCTACAAATAGAGTTTTACAACCTCTTTGCCAATTTGGATGCCTTTAATTTCCCTTTCTTACCTTATTGCTCTGGCTCAAATAACTAACACAATATTGAGTAGGAATGGTGATAAAGGGCATCCTTGTCGGGTTCCTGTTTGCAAAGCTGTTGGATAATGCCTTAAGCCTTGTTTTCTTTTCTCCACAGGTTAACCTTTATTTCTCACTGTGAGAGCTTTGCATCGTTAAGATGAACTGAATAGAGATTTTAGTGAATGTTCTTTCTAAGTGATAGTATATAGGCTGATAAGCCAGATCCAGATAAGACTTTACTTAGCATAATACTTCAGATTCTGTAGACAGGTTTAGAGAGCTGTCTCAGACTACAAGTTACTTGCAACTTTCTGATTAAGAAAGAAAACTTCAGGTTGAGAAAGGCTGTCATAGACCCTTTAAATATGTAGCGAATATGAGCATTTATTGAAAGCTAGATTTGCTCCTATATCTCTTGTCCAGAGTTATAACTTGTCAAGTTTTAATAATAATTGTCCACAGTGATTCTCAAGTTAGAGCTGCAGCTATACTTTTTTTGTTGTTGTTCCTCCCAGCTGGGACCAAACAAAATGTAAATGAAAATCTCCTGCAAAGTATTTATTTGGGTAGCTTGTGTTTCTTATCTCATCTTTTACTTTAAGGTATGTATTCATCTGCTTTCACAGTAGATTATCCAGTAGAGGTACAGAAAGGTGTAATTAGAAAATGCTTTCCACACAGCTCTGTTACTGGGTACAGTACCACCTGATTGCAATTTGTCTGTTTAAAAAATAAAAATGTTTTCAGACACTTCATTTACTTGCTATCCCAAGCATATAAAAAGAAATAGATTAACAACGTCTGATGAACAGACAGTGAGTCATTATTCCAAAAAAAATTGTGGACTGAGTATAATATTCTAATAGAGTAATAACACTCAACCTTAATTTTCCCTTAAGACTTGCATTATCGTTAGGTTGAATACTTAATCCTATCTGTTCATATTCGCTACATACAGATTTATATAGAAGCTGTGAAATTATCATATACTCAAAGCACTCGACCTCAAGGTCAGTTTGAACTGCAAGGTTGGTGCTTCAAATGCCTCAGCTGCTCCTCAGAAACCCTGCACAGTCGCTATGAGTCAGAACCAACTCGACGGTACTTAGCAAGAGCAATCTTCCCATTATAAGGAAGAAATTAGGGCATTGGCTAAGTACTAGAGATTTTTAAATACCCTTAGAGAAAATTCATTTCCCAATGTTTATATATTTGTTTTGATTACACATTCAGAAATTCAGAGCCCTTGTAGTGTTTATATATTCTATATTCATTTTTGAACCAGATTCTACTTTAATTCTTAGAACAATAAGGCAGGAGTCTTAGTTATTTTTTCCGCTTTAACAAGCAGGTATGCTCTGTCACACTTTAGGAGCTTAGAAGTCTGAATTCAGTTTAGGAGGAAGGGTCTTCTCTCCTCGCAGGGTCTGCAGACCCAGCATTCCTTGGAGACCTCCGTATGTCTTGATTTTCCCTGGGTCTAGCAGCTTCTTGGCATAGGGTCCCAGGCCCAAAGTATACACCTCATTATTTGTTCTCCTCTCTCAGTGGGACTCTGTTCTCTGCTCACTTGTTCAATCTCTCTTATATCTCACACAAGGTGGGTTCAAGATACAGCCAAGCCCTATAGAGTGTATCCTGTTTTATTAACATCACATCCTTGAGTCCTGCCTCATTGCCACCATGAGGTCAGAATTTACAGCTTCCGGGATCATTCGATCCCAGAACGGAGGACAATGACACAATACTGAGACACAGCCTCGCCAACTTGGCACATGTTTTTTGGAGACACGATTGAATCCGTCACGTGGATCTGTTTGGAAAGCAGCCTTTCCCTTCCATTCTGAAGAAGATGCTTAACGTCTGGGTCATTATTTAGAAAGGACAGTGCCCTGTTTTCATAAAACAAATGATATGTGTTAATAGAACAAGATCAGTTTAGTTTAAAGAATGCTTCTTGTTGTTAAACGCCATCAAGTCGGTTCTGACCCATAGTGACCCTGTATAGGGTTTCCAAGGAGCAACTGGTGAGCTTGAACCACTGACCTTGCAGTTCAAACGGCTTTGCAGTCTGGTGTATTAGCCCACAGCGGCACACCAGGAGTCCAAAGAATGCTTGTTGTTGTTAAGTGCCATCGAGTCGGTTCCAACCCATAGTGACCCTGTATAGGGTTTCCGAGGAGCAGCTGGTGAGCTTGAACCGCCGACCTTGCAGTTCAAACAGGTCTGCAGTCTTGGGTGTTAACCTACAGTGCTACACCAGGACTGTTAGTACATATGAAAATGAGTCTTCAAAACTGATAAATTACAGAGCAATTATTTGCATGTTCAAATAACATATATTCAAATCCTTTTTAAAACAAATTTCATTTTTGAAATTAGATAACATAAAATTATCAGGAATATTTTTGTATACCTCATATTACTCTTAAGGAAGATTGCCAGAGTCTGTTGATCATGTGAAAATCATTGTTACATTTTTTTATGCAGTAGAAAAATAATAAAGAAATTGGGATTTATTGACTCTTCTCTTTTTGCCAGATTTAGAAATGGCTGTCGCATATTGGAATTTAGTATTATCTGGAAGGTTTAAATTCTTAGATCTCTGGAACAAGTTTTTGTTGGTAAGTATACTCCTGCTTCTGGGTGGGTATGTACAATATAGAACTGAAATTAATGGATTGTAAACAAGGTTGTTCAACTTCCTGGTAACTTCCTCTTCCCCAGCAGATAATGCCAGAATATTCTTCTCCGTCCTGGAAGCAATGAAGTTAAAGTGTTACTTATGAGTGTATCATTTGTAGTTGTGGATAAAACGCTAAGGTTGTTACTCTTCACTGCTGTTGTGCCAGCTCCTTTATAATGTAACGAAACGTTACTGAGTCCTACACCATCTTCCTGATGGTTGATCCGTTTGGGATCCTTGCTGTAGCCATATTGTCATTATATCTCACTGAGGGTTTCCTCCACTCCATCAAACTTGATGACCTCCTCTGATGTTCAGTCCCTCCTGATGATGCGTCCAGAGTCCTCAGGTTGTAGTGCCAGATGAGATCCTGTGACCCACAGCCTTCTCATTGGCTAGCTTTGGCCTTATGCGCATCTCCCACCCACCTGTCACCGCAGGTGTGCGTGTTGTTGTGATGCTGCATGTGTCTCAGTACAACTTTCAGACTCAGAAGAAAGTCCAAGCAGTGATCTGCTGCTGAAAACCCACCAGGCAACACCTTACAGACCACAGCCACGACCTCTAAGGCCATTCAGCAGTAGCTAGCAGCTACAGTTTTCACAGCGACATCACCAGACCTTCTTGTCTGGAAGCTCTACTGATAGTCTGAAGTAGTTGTAATCTAGAAGTAAATTCCACTGTGGATAACCCTGCTGGAATTTGAAATACCAGTGGTAGCAACGCACAAGCCACCACACTCTGACAGACGGACAGGAGAGTGGTGGTATAAAGCTGTCCACAGAGTGTATTAGACAGCAGAGAGATTGCTGCACAACTTTGCTGGACTCCAGTAATCCATAGCAGCTAGGCTTCACGTTTCACCTGGCTCCAAGGCTGCTTTTAGAAAGTGGTTCATGGCAACTGCATTCTGAACTACGTTTCTAGATGATCTGCCTGAAACTTCAACCACCTGTTGATTTATTGTTTCCTCTGTGGTCTCAAAACTGCTGATTATTTCTCTACTTTTTATAAGAAACTTAGAGTCCTAGAAGAACTCATCAGAGCCAAACTTTGTGTACCACTTGCTCCTGGGTCCAGGACTGTGGGGTTTGCTCCAGTGTCCGGTAGAGATACCGCTGTGCATGTGTTCATACTCTGATACCATTTTTAAATGCACAAAGGACCTTCAGAAAGGTTGTGGAATGAAAAGACAGTGGAATTGTTCCACAAACTTTTTTAAATCCCCTTGTGTCTGATAATGTTCAGAAGGAATTCAAAGAGTCAGTTAGTGTTGGTAGCTTGCAGTAGGCTCTACAATAACGCAGTCTCAAAGAAGAATAGGTACTTCACAAAGCCTAAATCTATAAGTAGAGTAAGAATGCTTAGATTAATAATAATTTGTTGTTGTGAAGTGCCATCAAGTCAATTCTAACCCATAGCGACCCTGCATAGGGTTTCCTAGGAGCAGCTGGTGAGCTTGAACCACAGACCTTGCAGTTCAAACCGACTTTGCAGTCCAGCACATCTACCAACAGCACCACACCAGGAATCCACCAGCTGATCTTGAGAAAGATGAGCCCATCTGTTTCTATAAAGATGATAGCTTTGGAAACCCTCTGGGGCTGTTTTAAACTGTCCTGTAGAATCGTTGAGTCATAATTGACATGAACTAGTTTTGTGACCAACAGCAAGTTGTTTATCTGTCCTGTGCCTTGGTTTCCTCATCTGTTAAAAAAAAAAAAAAGCAAAAAAACCTAATACTAGTTAGCTTATAAGGTTGTTGGGGAAAATTGCTCATTAATATAAGTAAATCATTTAAACCCGAACAGGCTTTTTAAGTGCTGTATGTGAAAGCTGCTGTCATGTAGAAAGCCCTTGGGTGGTGCAAATGCCTGCTCTCAACTACTGACCTGGAGATTGGTGGGTCACATCCACCCGGTGGTCTGTTTCCATATGGTTACAACCACTGAGGGGAAGTCACTAACTAGAGCATTTTGTTTCTGTTGATTAAGTTCCACTGAGTCAGTTCCAACTCATAGCAGCCTTGTATAGGGTCCCAAGGAGCATCTGGTGGGTTTGAACCACTGGCCTTGTGGTTAGCAGTCTAGTGCTAATTATACAGCACCACACCAGGATTCTGTAGACACATGTTAACTTGGATGAAGGGAAAGGCAATATACAATAAAGTAACAGTGACGAATGATAAAGGCACTGAATACAAGAGCTAAAGGCAGCAAACGTAATAATCTAACATCCAAGAATATTACAGTCACCTGCAGTAACAGTACTGATAACCCACAGGTGGGTACATGTGTTTACAAGCAAGCTGAACAGAAGTGGGAGACAAATGCTACGACCCCCATGAACATACAGAGATTTGACAAGGTATTTTTACATATGTGTTTATATGTGCTGTAAACATGTTCATGAACATTGAGCTTGCAAGGAGCCTTGGAGACACAGTGGGTTATGCATTGGGCTATTAACTCCAAGGTCAACAGTTCGAATCCACCAGCTGCTCTAAGGGAGAGATATGAGGCTTTATGGTCCTATAAAGATTTACAGCCTTGGAAACACTGCCTAGGGTCACTATGAGTTGGAATCCATATATCTTGAAAGAATGAGTCACTGGGCCTGGGGGCTCAGGATAGTGTCCTCAGCGGCATCGAGGTCAGTTCACATAACATTATACACACAAAGATAGGTTTCCACATCCTGCTTCGGTGACTAGCAGCTGAGGCGTTAGAAGCTCCTGAGTGACCGTCTAAGGTGGTCACCCCCTGTCAGAAACAAGGAAGAGTGAAGACAATCAAAGACACAAGGAGACAATTTGTGCCAAGGACTTAATAGACCACAAGACACCCAGTCTCCAGGAATGACCCTGAGACAAGAAGACCTAGATGGTGCCCAGCAACCACTGTTAACGTTCACAACAGAGTGAGAGAAAAATGTGGAAAAAACTCAGAGTCATAAAGCCAAGGCTTATTGTTGAGATAGAGTCTGGGTGGAACTCCCGAGAATATGGGCCTGTGGATTCCTTTGAAGCCTGGAACCACATTCACCCCTCTGGTTCACCTGTCAGCAAAACAGTAGACCTGTAAGGTCAACAGTAGCTACCAGAACAATAGCACTTAGAATAGTCACCCAGTTAAGATCCAAAGGACAGCATTTGCCCAAAGACAAGTTTAAAAGACAGGAAGGGACAGGAAAGAAGAAATGAAAACAGTAAACACAGGGAGGAAGTAGGAACAGAGCTGTTAACATTGTTGAGACTGCAATCTGTCACTGATTAAACTGTGTACGAATTGTTGAGTGGGAAACCCATTTCCCCTTTAAACTGTCACCCAAATCACAATTTAATTTTCAGTTCCAGCCATTGAAAACCCCAAGTACTCATGACTCTGAAACATGGGGTCACCATGGGTTAGAAATGACCTGACAGTAACAGGTTTGGTTTGGTTTAGGGTTAGTTAGTATCTGTAATAGACGAAGGCTCATTTAAATCATTAACTCGTGCGCTATAGCTTATCTCTTGAAACTATTCAGAAGTTAATAGCCTTGTGACCATGATTCTTCTAAGTTTTTGCTTGGGGTTCTGTAACCTATATTTTAGACACATAACCCAAGAATAGGCCATCAATAAGTTATAAAATCATAGGGTTAGCCTTATAAATCCAATGTATAAGACTATATTTTGTTTTTAAAGACATCTGCTTTCTGTATTCACACATTGGTGGTGTAGCCAAATTATTCAAAGCACTGTTATTTTAAGTTTTAAGCTTTGTTCGTGCACTTGTATTCCTCATCACATTATCTAATGAAGCCAGACAACCCACTGGAATGTTTAAGAGTTCAGCTTTGTGTCTTAAATCTGGTGTTTATTTGTTTATTTTTCTCTTAATGTTTTAGGAACATCACAAAAGATCAATTCCAAGGGACACTTGGAACCTTCTACTAGATTTTGGAAATATGATTGCAGATGATATGTCTAACTATGATGAAGAAGGTACTGAAATGACAGTATTTTGGAAGATTGCTAGGAATCCTTAAACTTAGCCGGAATGTTAACATTTCCTGCCGTCAGCACTAAAGCAGAGTGAGGAAGAACTTAGACACTGTGATCAGACCCACTGTGCTCTGGCTCCTGGCACCACGTGTGCTTGTGTGCTGTGCTTAGCAATGACATGGGTGTAGGGAAAGTTCTCACTTCAGTCCTAGAAAGGAAAACGGGTTTCAAATTTCCCATAAATCGAGAAGATAGCCATTTAAACTAAACCACTTCCAAAACGTCACACAGACCACCAGGGCAGAAACACAGAAAACCTGGATGGCTAATGGTCCCAAATAGGCAGTGTGACCCCCTAGGTCAGTGATTTCATGATGCTGCCTTACTTGAAGATTCTACCGTAGATTTATTTATGTAAATTTAATGATACACTCTGTCGTTTCCTCCGCCCACAATATTTCAGGACACTGAATCAGAAGACCTGTGTTTGCTTGTTTGTTTTTATCTGAGTGCATGCTGGGTATGTTCTGCAAAGCTGATGTTTTCGGCTCCTATAAAGATGTACAACCTTGGGCACCCTATACAGGGCTGCCGTGCATCAGAACCAGCTCCCTGGCACCTAAAACAACTCCTACGTTGGGAAGGGAAGAGTCATACTCTGGGAGGAAGTTCTCAACCTCCAGGCTCCTCACCTACTGTAAGTCTTCACTGCCTGTCCTAGTGAAGGGAGCACAATGCCTCTCTCTGTAGGATCAGCACTGGACTGCAAACTCTGAGGTTGGTGGTTCAAGCCCACCACTCGCTCTGTGGGAGAAAGGTAAAATTTTCTGCTCTTGCAAAGATGTATGGTCTTGGAAACCGTGTACCGGGTCACTGAGTTGGAACCGACTCAACAGTACTTCACAACACATCCAGCTAAGCTGTGAGTTTCTCTGTAATTTCCCTCCATTCACTCTCTCTGCTCTGCCATCAGCAGAACTAACCACTCACGTCTCTGTGTTCTAGAAAGTACAGATTCTTCAGCTCATCATTGGTCTTTACTGGTTCACGTGTCTATTTTTCTCACTCTATGTACAAGTTCCCCAAGGATCTTAGCTTGGTCTTCTTTTACATCTTCAGCACTTCGCACAACACCTAGCATATATACAACCTGTATGCTGATAAAATCATTCAAGAAGCATGATCATGTGAAGGAAAACGTGGCATCAGCATTGGAGGAAGACTCATTAATGACCTGCGATATGCAGATAATACAACCTTGCTTGCTGAAAGCTAAGAGAACTTAAAAATACTGATGAAGATCAAAGACCACAGCCTTCAGTATGGATTACATCTCAATGTAAAGAAAACAAAAATCCTCACCACTGGACCAATAAACAACATCCATATCAATGGAGAAAAGGTTGAAATTGTCAAAGACTTCATTTTCCTTGGATCAACCAACAACACTCATGGAAGCAGCAGTCAAGAATTCAAACAACATAGTGCATTAGGCAAGTCTGCTGTACAGGAGCTCTTTAAAGTGTTGAAGCGCAAAGATGTCAATTTGAGGACTAAGGTGTGCCTGACCCAAGCCATGATAGTTTTGATAACATCATATGCATGTGAAAGCTGGACAATGAATAGGGAAGACTGTAGAAGAATTGATGCAGTTGAGTTATGGTGTGTAGAGGACAATACTGAAAGTACCATGGGCTGCCAAAAGAACCAACAGATCTGTGTTGGAAGAAGTGCAGCCAGAGTGCTCCTTGGAGGCCAGGACAACCAGACTTCGTCTCTCATATTGCTGACATATTGTCAGGAGGGACCAGTCTCTGGAGAAGGATGTCATGTTTGGTAAGGTGGAAGGTCAGAGAAAAAGAGGAAGACCCCCAGCAACAGACTGGCACAGTGGCAGCATCAGTGGGCTCAGGTGTAGCAACAACTGTGAGGCTGGCCCAGGACTGGGCAGGTTTCATTCTGTTGCACAGGGTCGCTATGAGTCGGTACTGACTCAATGGCACCTAGCAACAACAACAAAAATCATGTACCAGGCGCTTTATAAATGTTTGTCCAATTAGTGAATGAATATGTAATTGAATATATACATAAGTGCTCTGCGTTTCACCATATTTGGTGAGACAAGGGCAGACACGTCTACATAAAAAGAGAAAAATATATAGGGCAGCGCTACTCAAAGGTTTTTAAAAACCCACTCTCATCAAGGTGCCATATAGGGTTTTTATGGAGTGACTGGTGTGTTTGAACTGCCGTCCTTAAGGTTGGCAGTCCAGTGCTTATCCTACAGTACCATACCAGGACTTCATTCTGACTTATTGCAACCTTATATAGGGTTTCTGAGACTGTTAATCTGTATAGAGGCAGACAGCCTTATTTTTCTCCCAAGGAGTGGCTGGTGGGTTTGAACCACCGACCTTGTGGTAAAAGCCCAGTGCCTTGCCTACAGTGCCAATCGTAACGAGATTAAAGAGAACTTAAGTAAATGGAAAGATGCCCCACGTTCATGGATTATAAAAATGTCAGGACTCGCCAAAAGATCTATAGATTCAGCACAATCCCAATAAAAATTCCAATAGCATTAAAAAAAAAAAAATGGAAAAACCAATCCTCCTCAACTTGATATGGAATAGTAAGAGGCCAAAAATAGCTAAGGCAATATTGAAAGAGAGGAACAAAGCAGGACAACTTGCATTTCCCGATTTTAAAATATCTACAGCTACAGCAGGCAAAGCAGTCAGCTAACTGATAAAACAAAAAGAGGCCAGTAGACACATGGTCAAGAATGGAGAGTCCAGAAACAAGCCCACACATCTGTGGTCAGCTGATTGTTTTTACAAGATTGTTAAGTTCACTCAGTGGGGAGAAGGAGGTCTCTTCAGTCAACGGTTCTAGAGAAAATGAAACCAAACCCATGACTCCCAGCATCCACACAGACTAATGCAGAATGGATTAGGGACCTAAATGTGGGCGCTGTAACACCATCAGGCCTAGGTTTTGTTTTTGGTTTTGGTTAAACACTTTTTTAAAAAAGTTTTTGTTGTGAATTGAGCGATAATTTACACGAGAGAACTTTGGTTTTACACTCATCATTTCATTGCAATGATTACAATCTCCTCCTTGCATCCTCATTCAACAGTATTTGCTTCCATTCCCTCTGGTGTTTTTGGGGGGAGATGTACACGGAAACACTCAAGAATATATAATCATTTAAACAACCAACGGGCATATTCTGCAAGCCTGGCAGACCTCGTTTTTAATGATGATTATATAATACAGTAACAGAAACCCAAGTAGCAAAACATGAAATAAACTTTTCTTTAGCCAAATACTTTACCAAAAAAAGTGAAAAGACAAGCTACTGACTGGGAAAATATTTTCATAAACTCTAGATCCAGTAAAATTCTGATAATCAAAATATATAGAGAACTTTGGCAAGTTAATAACAAAAAGACAACCGAATCATAGACTAGGCAAAGGATGTGACTAGAGACTTCATCAGAAAGAACATTCCTGTGGCAATCCAGCGCATGGAAAGATGTTCAGTAATCACCAGCATTGAAGAGGTGCCGCTCAGAACCTACTGAGATGCCACTCCACTCTCTCTAGTAAGTTTTAGGAGCTCTGGTGTGGTGCTGTTGGATCAGCACTGGACTGCTAGTCTCAAACTTAGTGGTTCAAATCCACCATCCACTCCTCAGAAAACCTCTACAGGGTCATTGTCTCAGAACTGACTCCACAGCACTCAACAACAACAGGATGATTGAGATTTAAAAACAAACAAACAAAATGGCAAACGCTGGTGATGATGTGGGGGAACGGGAGCCCTTATCCACTTGTGGGAATTTAAAATCATCCAGCCATTGTGGACGACAATGTGACACTTCCTCAGAAAACTGTATCATACCGTACCAGGAGACACAAGTCCCTGGAAAGGGACATCAGGCTTGGTAAATTGGAGGGTCAGTGAAAATGAGGAAGACCCCAATGAGATGGATGGACACAGTGGCTGACGCAGGACCAGGCAGTGTTTGTTTGACTCTGTTTGTAGGGAAGCTATGAGTCACACTGACTGGATGGACGGCATGTAACAACAACATGCGGGCAAGTAAGTCTACTCCTAGCTATTTACATCTAAAAAAAGATGTGTGCACCTGTGTTTCTTGCAGCTCTATTCACGAGAGACAAAAGGTGGAAAGAACCTAAATGCCCATCAAGGAATGAATGGAAAAACAAAATGGGTTACATGCATACAGTAGAGTACTGTCTGACCAGGAGGAGGAATGGATGTCCTGACGCTCACACTACCATACACATGGGGCTTGAAGACATTATGCTGAGTAAAATACTTCAGTCATAAAAGGGCAAACGACGGATAACTCATATATTAAAAAAGAAACATTTCCCTAAGGACCAAGTTGAGAAGGGATGGGAAGGAGGGTGGAATGAAACAGGAACCATGGAAATAGGGAGGAAGCTGGGTAACTGTTGCCTGGAGGGGACTGGAGGCATTGAGGTGAAACAAAGTGTTGGATTTGTTGAATGTAAAACTGCATCCTTCATTCAATTCACAATGAAAAATTAAAAAAAAAAAAAAAAGCCTGATGTATACGCAACAAACTTTATCTGCGGTGACCCAGGACAAAAGGGAAGGAGCTCACGGGTTACTGCCCATGAGTACTGAGTGTCCATTTGCAATGATAGAAAAGTGGCTTTGATTGAGAACAAGATTGGACAGCCAATTGTAAGTGCTTTCAGTAAATTGTTGTTAAGTTCTGGTCCACAGCAACCTTGTGTAGGGTTTCCGAGGAGTAGCTGGAAAGTTTGAACCTCCAATCTTGTGGTTCAGACTGACTTTGCAGTCCAGCATATTAACCTACAGTGCCACACCAGCACTCCCTTCAATAAGTTATACACCTGTAAAAAGTTTAGTTGTTGAAAGCTGTGTGTTAGATAAATTTGAACAGTTACAAAAAGAGTAGGTGCTGAGGCTGCGTATGTCCAACCAACTAGTTCATGGGATTTCGGTCCTTGCTTTGATGAATAATGTCATCGGACAATCCCACTTAATTAGCCTAATAAAGTGTTTAAATGCTGAATAGTGTCTGGGGTCCTAAAAGCTCATACTTGGTCATCCAGGGTACAATCATTGGCATCTATCCACCTTGGAAAAAAGGGGGAAGGAGAGTCTGGAACGGAAGGAGGAGATGAAATTTGTGGTGAATTGCCTTCCATGCCATGAGACTGGAAGATGCTCAGCTCTTATTTATCATTATGATCAAAGATTCTAAAAGAGCAATTACTGTTTAAAAGAGGAATGAGTACAAAATAGGGTTTGAAATGTTTAAAATCCAGCTCTTCTGTAATCGTGGATGGTAGATGTACCCCTGAAATGAAACCCTCAGATAGTCTTTAAACCATAAACCAAAAATAGCCCCTGAAATCCTAAGGAACAGTTTAGCTTCATTAGTAAAAAATGTCTGCCTTGAGGATCTTGCTCTTCTGTGGGCTCAAATTGACAAGAGCAACTTAAAGATTCGATAGGAAACTTCGGGAGGCAGTTTATGTTAGTGGAAGAGGAACAGCATAGAAAAGTAAGAATGGTACAACTTGCAAAAGGTAATCCATGGCCCTGAGTTATGTATGTCAACACTTGAATTGGTAATATTTTTGCTGTGTGTGTCAACAAGATAACAAAATGCATTATTTTTTTTGAAATTAGGTAATAAGTATGTGTTGAGTGCTGAGTGGAGGAAGAACTTGGTGGGGAGGTTAGGAGGGTGGACAGGAGAGGAAGACACTGCAGAGTGTGAGAAGACTGGTTAGCAGCTGCATAGTAGTGGTCTAAGTGCTGCAGGAACATAGAGGAGCGACTTTGGATGGGGTGGATTTGGACTGAACCTTTATGAGAACATGCTCATCAAGAAGCACAAAAAAGGCATGCATTCTGAACAAGGACAGAAATGACCTAGTTGGAGGACATTAGTACTTCATCTGTCTAAGGAGTCCCAGTGGTACAGTGGTTAAGCACTTGGTTGCTGCCTGAAAGGTCATGGTTCAAACCCACCAGCCACTCCTTGGAAATAAGATGTAGCAGTCGGCTTCCATAAAGACTCGCTGCCATGGAAAACCAGTGGCGCTGTGAGTTGGCATCAACTTGTTGACAGCAGGGTTAGTTCATCCGTCCAGCTTGGGAGGACACATCTGTTCGTCTGTCTTCACTCCTCTACAATCTGTTGACCCTTAGAGTTATGGGCACCAGGCCGAGTATTGTCGAGCCACTGCAAGGAAGTTCGTGATCAGATCATGTTATATGTCAGTGTTATGAGAAGGGACATTTTCTGCACACATGAACATACCAGTATTTCAGATGAATATTTACTGACCCTGGTCTGGCTAGAACCAAAGAATTAAATGACTTCAGCTAATCTGTGCTGTGAAGAAATCATTTTTGTTCTTGAACTATCAATGTTGGATTGTGAAAAAAGTGGTTTAGAAGTATTCCTTTAAAACTTCTGTTTGTTTATTTTCCTTTAGGAGCCTGGCCTGTTCTTATAGATGATTTTGTGGAATATGCGCGGCCAGTCGTCACGGGGGGAAAACGCAGCACTTTCTGAGCAGAGAGACCATGCTGGAATTAGGCTGTGGATGGGTTGCATCCCATAAAGGAGACACTGGGGTCAGTTACTGTGCACATTTCTCACTGATTTCAGAAGTCATCCTTGCCTGCTCATGAAGCTAAAAGAACCATCCAGTTCTTGAAGAAAATGGTGACTGTTTTATGGACACCGTGAATTCCTCACAAGATGACCACTTTGGAATCTTTGCAGATCCCCGGGGCATTGTAGCTGTTGCTTTTAAAGAGATTTCTGCATGGTTTTGATATTTAAGAAAAAGTAACATAGAGCCCATTTTGCAGGACTGCAGAGCATGCTGTTTAGTTCATGATTTAAGATGAATACCAGCAGTTACCAAGACCCCTGCGAAACTAAATTGTCAATACACTTACAACCAGGGTGTGTGTTCTCAAGTAGGATGTTGTATTTTTATACAACATGTACCCAAAAGATGATCTTGTAATGGATTCTAAAATTTTTTAAACTTGGTGCCAGGAATTCAAGATTTATATTTTTTGAATTACCAAATGTCTAGATTTGCCAAATCTATTTTTGTTTGTGATAATTTTCCTAGCTGTTCATCTGTAGCTCATTTCATAATTTTGAATAGACCATTACAGTTTGCACAGTGTGTGATTTCAGGAAAGTTTTACTTTAAGCTGTTTACAAGTCAGCAAGCCTGTTTTACTTTCAATAACGCTATTTGAACTTCTGAAGAAGTTTCTTAAGGTATGTTTTGTTTTTAATTTAAAAAAAACAAAATATATATATATATAATTACATTTTAAAAGACATTTTCCATGAAAAATTATTTCTTTATGAGTGATGAAGTAAAGGCTTAAAGATCAAGGGAGTTGGTTACTTTCAAACATGTACAGTCTCAGTCATGCCTAGCATCCAAGCCTTGGTAAAAGTGGTACAATTTGGAAGCCAAAATATGCATCATTGTGGGGAGAAAACAAACAAAAAAGCAGAAGCCTTCATCTTCTTTGATAGCTGAAACGTGTCCTTGAAACAGATTGTGTGTTTCCTGACCTCTACTGGCACTGTGGGTTAATGCGTGGGACTGCAAAGTCAGTTTGAACCGCAAGGTCGGAGGTTCAAGCTCACCAGCTGCTCCTCGGAAACCCAAGACAGGGTCGCTGTGGGTTGGAACCAACTCGTCAACAGCCTTGTCAAAGTGTCCCCACTAGTGCGGCTCAGAAACGGGCTGTTCCGAGATGTGGAGAGCGTGGGATATCACCCTGATCTTCTTTTGACAAAGCTCTTTGGAGAACCTTAGAAGTCAGCCTCTCATTTGAAAAGAGGATCTTGGTGTATTTGGCCTTGTCATGGTAGGTGTCCCTTGCTGCCCTCTGTGCAGTTTAGGTAGCAGATAGTTGGCTGTTGTTTTACAGGAGACAGCTGAAAGAGAAGAGCTTCACTTCCGGTATGCCTCAAACGTGTATTTTGATCTGACTCCCCAAGATGAAATGCATTCAGTGTTTTAGGAAACTACTATTTAAATCAAAAGCCACATCCATTTGGATATACTTGGCTAAGGTATGAACTATATATGCTTTTTGTATAGAAATCTTCAAAAAAAAAAAGGGGGGGGGGCAACGGGATAGAGGAGTGAAGAAGGGTCTAAAAGACTGAAGACTGAGATCTAGGCCTGACTCAGCCACTAATTGTGTGCCCTGCATAAGGTTTCCAAGGAGCTGCTGGTGAGCTTGAACCGGTGACCTTGTGGTTCAAATTGACTTTGTAATCCAGTGCATTAGCCCACGGTACCACACTGGACCTCTGTTTCCATAGCTAGTAAGGGACAAAGTAGATCACCTCTACCTTCGAAACTGTGATTCTAAGAGAACATTTAATAAAAGCTCGCTTTAACAAAAACTTCAAAAATGTAAAAAAATCCTTCTATGCGTCATAGATTCTTGACATGTGAGCATTCTGTCGAGATCAATTTGTAGAGCTCAGATAATTATGAAAGTCTGTGATTATTTTTTTTTTAAGATTTAAAATTCTATAAGGTTGGGTATCCATAGCTATCACAACATTAGTAATTGGACAAATGACTCTTTAAAAAACCTGTGGGTTTCTTTTTCTGTTATATACATTTAAATTATGCATGCTATTAAGATGTTAAACTCTTCCTTAACCTTAAAATAAATTATTTTCTCTGCGGCTTGTTCTGGTATCCTTTTAAGTTCTATTCCTGGTTGCTTAGATACTTGCCACTAGATGGCAGTGTCTTCATCTTTATGTTTGTCTTCAGTCATGGGATAAACAAAATTTTTATTTATAGTAACCAATAAAAAAAATCCAGTAGAAGCTTCAAACTTCATGTGTAATCTTCTGTCTGCAGTCATCATGTTCAAAAACAGCTTATTTTGTTTTCTTTTCAAGTATCAGATTTTTGGTTGTTACTGTAAGTGCCATCGAGTGGGTTCCATCTCACAGTGACCCTATATAGGGTTTTTGAGGAGCAACGGGTAGATTTGAACCTCCATCCTTGTAGTTAGCAGTCCAGTGCTTATCCTACAGTGCCACACCAGGACTTCCAGTATCATATCATATATGCTGTTAATAGAGTTGTTTTCATGTGAGAAATCACAGATCTTAAAAGTTCACAGAATAAAGAATATCATTGAGCTGATAGAAATTATGTACCAAAATATACTGTAATACACATTACAAATCCATTGAAAATACATGAATAAGCCAAACATGGTAGATTCAAGAAATGTGGTGCTGTGGGCTAATGTGCTAGACTGCAAAGTCGTTTGAACCACAAAGTTGGTGGTTCAAGCTCACCAGCTGCTCCTTGGAAACCCTGTACAGGGTTGCTATGGGTCGGAACTGACTCAACGGCACTTAACAACAACAACAACAACATACCTTCCTAGAGTGCCTACCAAGAATTTCTGGAAGAATCATTGTCAGCATTTTTAGTGACATGTAATTGTGCACTTAACATAATGAAAGTTAAAGTGTAATAGGTACATTCTAGACTTCAGGCTCCAAGGAGCAGATGGTGGGTATTTTTCCGTTGTTGTTGTATCAATAATCCCTAACAGAACGTTCGTTTCTTTTCTTTTTTTAATTAAATGTTTTTATTTTGCATTGAGTGAAAGTTTACAGGGCACATCATCAGCTTCACATTCAACCATTCATATAGCTTGTTTCATTACATTGATTATTATCCCCTCCATATATCATCAGTTTACAGTGTTTCTCTCTATCCTCTTTAGCTTTTTTTTTTGGATGGGGGGGGACTTGCCTTTTTGGAATTTACAGTCTCGGCTTTTAGGGAAGGTTTTTACATTTGTCTGTGGATATCCAGGGCTCATGTATGAGATTACTAACAAGCATTACTGAATAATCAGATGAGGGAAGTTTGCTATGTCTACTAGGTGGCTAGAGTCTGATCCTCACAGCCTATGGTTTGGACGGTCAACAACGCTTGGGCCCACAGGGGTTTGGCCTCCTGACCGGGTCTGCATAGAACGTTCGTTTCTTGAATGAACAAATGAGTGGACTAATGTTTGTGAAATGCTGTGGAGTTGGTTACGATTCATGAAACCTAGTACAAGGCTTCCGAGGCTGTAAATCTTTGCGGGAGCTTTCCATCGAGCAATTAGTGGGTTCTAACTGCCGGCCTTGTGGTTTGTAATCTGGGATTTTCCCTCTGGAGCCACCGTGCCAGAAACTCATTCTCTCCCAGTTAGGAGGCTACAAGATGGTTTCAGAGCAGCAGCTCTGTAGAAAGGTCCTCGTCTCCTTCAGCATCTGGAGACCCAGCATTCCTTGCAGCTCTCTATGGGTCTTGACGTCCATTTTGGTCTGGATCTAGTGCAGGGACCCAGGTTCAAAGACACCCTCCACTCCCAGCTTTTCTGTCTTGGTGGCCATCGGTCCCTAATCTCACCTCTTCCTGTTGGCTGGCAGTGATCTGATAGTGTAGTTTCTAACTTTGATGAAGGTGTCCATTGCTTCAGAATCAGCAAGAGAAAAATCATGCATATTATCTATTTAAAACAGATGTAGATGAAAAGCAGTCACAAAATGAGATGTGAAAAAAATTTGCTAGAGATTGATTCTGTTAACTCCTCAATATATATTTCTGCCTGATTGTGCTGTTCTGCCAACAACAATATTAATACACTGATTGTACCTCCCCTCTGGTTTTTATTGTTTGGATAGGGACCGTACATGAATAGCAGTAAGAACTATCTGTCATGATCTTAAAGGATGATTTCAGAATCACTCAGAAATACACTAGCTAGAATAATATTCCAGAAAACTCACTTTTGACAAATTACTCTTACATGTTAGGTACCGTCAAGTAGGTTCCAACTCATAGCAACCCTGTGTCCAACTGAACCGACACTGCTCAGCTCTGTACCTTCCTCAGTTGCTGGTATACTATGTGTTGATTTAAATGCATCTGAGGACTTGTTCTATCCTAAAACTTTGTTTTGTTAGATTTTTAAGGCCGTGTGTCTGCTGATTTCTGGGGTCTGATAGGAAAGTGGGTTCCACTGGGAATCAGGAGCGCAAAACACCCTCATTGCTAACGGTTTGGATTCTCTCTAACTCTAATCCTCCTCTTCTGCGTCTGGGGCTTAAGGAGATACACTTCCTACTTTTTGTTTCCTTTAAGAGCCCGGATTCCATGTCTCCCCTCTCCCCACCTCAAGCCTCCTCAGATCTTTGAGTGATCTTTTTACAGAATGGTGAGAAGACTTTGAATAACTTTGCTTACTGAGAGCATAGTCACAAACTACCAGGAAGCTTCTCAGTTGGCTAACAGTTGGCCACTTTCCAGTCTAAAATCCTGGTGTGGAGTGCTAGCCCACCAGTGGCTCCTTAGAAACCCTTCACAGATCCGCTGTGCGTCACAACTGACTCGACAGCACGTCACAACAACAACCTAAAGTTTAGTTATTCAGAGAGACTTTTGTTAGACAGCAAATTGTGAGAAAATCTTATCACATCTCACACTGGAGCCAAATCTGATGATGTGTTTTCCATCGTAACACATTTTCTAATCAAAAAAAGTTTTGTTTGGTTTTTTTAAAAACAAAACCATTGTGTGCACTTGATGAATTTCAATACTATACTGAGTGAAAGAAACCAGATTATCAAAGAATATGAGTCAGCTAATTAGAAACTTCTAGAAAAGGTAAAAAAAAAAAACTATGGGCCTGGAAACAAACAGGCAAAGGAAACTTGAAGACTGCTCACTATACTTTTACAAAAACACATCAAATGTACACAAAATAGGTAGATTTTATGGTTTCTAGATTATACCTTACAGCTTTTTTCTTTTGGCCTGTGTATGTCTTTTAAGATTTCTTTCAGAATGCGGCAGATTTGTTACTTAGAAGTTACCACTTTAAAAAAAAAAAAAAAGACTGACGTTGAGTAATTAAAAAGACCCCTCTTCTCACTTAAAAGCAGGAGCCTGGGTAGAATGCTGAGGAAAATCGATACTTCACACTGGTGCTCTGGGAACCGTGTTACTTAGAAGCAACACTCTTGAGCTGCTAGGACCCAGACACTTTTTCTCATTGGTCCTTACATAAGAGGTACCACCTGCAGAGACAGAAAAGGAGTGGCTAGCCTTTTAGAGGAAGGTCCTAACAGTGATACTGAAGACGACCAGTATAAGTGTCAGCAGGGTGGACAGCAGGCTGTGAACAAACAAGCAACAAAGGCTGAGGGACAGCCACTTAGCAGCTGTAACCACAAGAGGACCAGCCCTCCCAAGATGGAGAAGTTTAAGGCTGCTCTGCTGTTGGGAAGTGTTGGAGATGCTCTTGGTTACAGAAATGCCAGCAAGGATAACAGTGCTTTTGGTACAAAGATCCAGGAGGAACTGAAACAAATGGGAGGACTCGACCAGCTGGTGCTTTCCCCCGAAAAATGGCCCGTGAGCGACAATACCGTGATGCACATAACAACCGCCGAGGCCCTCATCACAGGTACAGCCCAGCCTAACCGCCTCTCCTCAGTGTGTGTTGTGAGAAAAACAACAGAAAATGGTGTGGCCCTTAATGTTCTTGAAATTAGCTCTCAGAGCTTTGAAAGCAATGCCATCTTCTTGCTGATACTGCTATCTGATGCCACTGCTGAAAGTGGTGATTTCATATTCACCAGGGTCCCACACAAATTATATATGTGGTGGATCATATTTCTCGTAGAGCATCTCTTCATGACAGGATTATTTTACTTTGCAGAGAGTTCTGGTTTCATTCTTAAGCAACTGACTTTTCGTTGTTATTTGTACGATGTGAACCAGGCTGGCTTACATATAGAACTAGACAGAGCATATGTTTCTAACAGAGTTGAAACTGGCTAAGCCGTCTTGCTTTGGAATTATTGTGGTACTAGCTTTTTGCTTCAGAGATCAAGCCCCCTTGTTCTGAATCTATTTCAAAGAATAAAAAATCATCCACCTGGTTTGAAGTTTGGACCCATTAAAATAATATTGTGTGGGGGCTTACTTCTAAACACTAATAAATTAGAATTCAAATATCACCTACTAAAAAACACTGAGCTGCTTATACAGAAACATGTTCCATGAATTTGTTTTTAAATTGATTGGACTTGGGAGAGAAATGAAGTTTCTTGAAATATTCTGTAAGTGGCAGGCTAGTGTAAGGATCCCCAGGTTTGTACATGAATACTTAGAGAAACAATGGGTACCTATCATTTTGTAGGAGTTTCCCACAAGTCATTTGCTCTTGAAAAACCTGAAAGTATTATATCTTTGTAAAGTTAAAATGTGAGGGCAACTGTGAAGTCAGTAGTGATGTCTCCCTTACATATTATCACATCACCATTTCGTTTCTCTGCTGTGAACATGCTAAATTTAGTCCTTGTGTTCACTGTACAGGAATTCCATATGCTTCGTGGCTAGTTCCTAAGTTATTAGGGAGAGATACCATAGATAAGATGTCACAGTTTCTTGGAAATGGTGGAGTATCTCTCTCTCTGGGATACACATCCACAGATTCAAAACATTTCCTGTTTCTAGTACTTCCGGGCAGATTCTTGAGTGCCATTATGCCCCAAGGTATTGAATAGTATTCTGACAGCCCCTAGCACGTAATGCACCGTCACCAAACACCTGCTGCCCTCCTGGTCACTGAGCATGGCTTTTGAAACCAAAGTGTAGTTTGCTTTAACTGTATATATTTGGTACTTTTTTCTGTACTCATGTGAATGTTTCTAAGTTTTCGTTGTGCACTGAATGAAGCGTCAGGAAGCACATGGTCTCATCTCAACTGCCTGCAGTCCTCTCAGTGTAAAAGGTCACATCATTTATCCCTTTTCCCTCCCCGTTTCCATTCCTGTTTCCATCCCTTATGGTACTTACTCTGAAACTGACTTCATGTATGTTTTACTGCTGTCTTGACACATGTATGCATGTCAAACTGGCCTCCTCCATATTTGTCCTTGTCTTGGTGAGCACTGCAGTAAGATTTTTTTCTATTTTCTTTTTAGTGAGGATGGTATCTGAAACAAGTGGGCATTTTCATGATGGTAAGATTGTATCAGAGATTGTTGTTGTTAAGTGCCAACGAATCAGGTCCAACTCTTAGCAACCCTGTAAAGGGTTTCTGAAGAGTAGTTGATGGGTTTGAATCACCAACTTTGCTGTCAGTAGTTCAATGTTTATCCTGTAGAGCCACACCAGCATCGGAGATTAGAAAATTTTAAACGTTACCTCTTTGCGGTAACATCATGAGCTATCAAGTCAATTCTGACTCATAGCAACCCTGTATAGGATTTATAAGGAGCGGCTGGTGGGTCTGAACCGCCCACCTTGTGGTTAGCCGTCCAGTGTGTATCCTAAAGCGCTATACCAGGACTCCCTTGGCAGGAATAGTGCATGTATATTGTCATTACCTTCCATCATATCAACACCCTCAACTCACGGTAGTCAGTGGAAGGAAACTCTGCTCAGTCCTGCGCTGTTCCCATGATCAGCTGCAGACTGGACCACTGTGATCCACTGGCTGGCTTTCAGAAGTACATCATCAGACCTCTCTTCCTCATTTGTCTTAGTCTGGGAGTTCTGCTGAAACCTATTTACTATCACAGCAACAAATGATCTCTGACAGACAGATGGTAGCTGTGGGTGAGATACATTGGCCGGGAATCTAAGAGAAGGGCGAAAATTCCACCCCTGCTCGAATATTATAAAAATGTATATTAGTGCATGTAATACAACAATACATACAACCCTAGAGCAAAATCCATCATTCAAAAAGATTATAAACATGTTGAAGAATTCTTCAAGGAGAAAAATGAATTTCCTTCTAAGTGGTCTTGACTATAAGTTGTAGAAAGTAGAATTAGCAAATGCTTATTGTATACTATGGAGTCCTGGTGTGATGCGTTAGGACAAGCACTGGACCTCAAGGTCCGCTTGAACCGCAAGGTGGGCGGTTCAAACTCACGAGCTGTTCCTCAGAAACCCTATACAGGCTCGCTATTAGTCATAACTAACTCAGCAGCACTTAATAAATTAGATTGTATAGTACAGGACCCTATAGTTCGTAGGTAATAAATCAATATTTGTTGAATATTACCCCTGAGTCTCCTATTAAAGTAGAACATATTTTAAGTTGAAATTTTATTAAAGCTTAATTTTCAAACAACTTTTTTTTTTTGTTGTTGTTAAGTAGCAAATTGTAGCCTGTAAGAGATTCTTAAACCACTTAATATGGGCACAGCTAACTTTCACATCAGCACCTTTTGTGTGCCTGGCACACTTCTAAGTGCTTTACAATATTTAATCTTCACATTAACTATGAATGTTAACTTAGTAGCATAACTTTACAGATAAAGAAACTGATCCACAGAGAGGTTAAGTAAGCTGCGCAGTGCCTTACAGCCATGTAGGTAACAGCATGGATTGGAACTCCATCTGACTCCAAAGCCTAGACTCTTAAGCGCTAGAGATCACCACCTCAGGTTACTCAAATATGCGAATATTTCCACCACTGCAATGTATCATGATGCTTCCACATGTCTTCCAAAGACAGACTGGCTTATGCAAAGGGAAACTGCAGCTTGGATTGTTTAAGCCCATTTCACTAGTAGGTAGATTATTCTGTGCTCTGGACAGCTGTGCTTCTCCTACTACAGTGAGTGAGAAACAAAAGATGAGCTATAACATGTGATGTCCTACGTTCAGGTATGCTTTTCAAAAGGGCACAGAAGCAGATATTGAATTAGCAAACAGTGGCGTCCAATAGTCTACAAAACAGGGACGTAATTCAGTGTATATATAGCTCATGAGCAAAGAACTCATGTTGTCAGCAAGCATTCACTAAGTCATTCAACAAGCATGTATGAAGTGCCTACTGGTAAACCAGGTCTCGTGTTGGTCACTCAGTTACACAACAAAGTGAAGACATCCTCAAGGAATGTGCACTACTGACCAGGGTTACTAACCTAATACCATGGAGTCCTGGTGTGGTGCTGTGGGCTAATGCATCAGACTGCAAAGTCGTTTGAACTGCAAGGTCGGTGGTTCAAGCTCACCAGCTGCTCCTTGGAAATCCTATACAGGGTCGCTATGGGTCGGAATCGACTCAATGGCACTTAACAACAACAACAACCGAATACCATCCTCCATAGACCCCTGGGTGGCGCAAACAATTTGTGCTCAACAACTCA
>NW_006408547.1:24018773-24032258 GCF_000296735.1 Chrysochloris asiatica | reverse complement strand
TTTTTTTTTTTTTAATTGAAAACTGCATTAGTGAGGAAAAGTGTCAAGGAATTTTTCCCTACTTAATCTTCCAGGGTAGCAAAAGGTGTTCGATGAGAAATTCATTGGGAAATCTTACTCCATCGGCCCCCCCACTACCCTTTAGTTGATTCCAACTCATAGTGACTCTTTGTAGGGTTTCTGAGACTGTAATTTTTTTTTTTTTTTTAAGTTTTTGTTGTGAATTGAGTGATCATTTACATGGGAGAACATCAGTTTTGCACTCATCCTATCAAATTTTGTATGATTACAGTCCCCTCCGTACATCATTATTCAACAGTATTTGCTTCTATTACCTCTGGTTTTTTTTTTTTATGTGTGTGTACACAAAAGCACTCAGGAATATATCATCATTTAAACAACTAAAGGGCACATTCTGCAAGTCTGCCTCCTGGCCACCAGCACCCAGACCCTCTCTTTCCATGCATCTACAGTCCTCAGCTGCTCCCTCTCTCCATGTCCCCATGTCTGCCTCCATCTTTGGTGTCACTGCTTCTCTGGATAAGGTTCCACAATCTGCTTGTGCTCTTCTCCCTTGATGGTCCTAGGGTCCTCTGTTCCTGGACTGTAAGATTAATTCCTCCCTCCTTTATGTTACAAAATTTCTACATTTACAGTTGCAACAATCGCAATTAGTCACGATAAAAATTACTCACTATTGAATCATAAGATTCTTATCCCCATCTCCTTTCACCAGACCCGTGAGACAGCAAATCTTGAAAAGTGCAGAAAGCCTCACTTTTCTCCTGCAGAGCAGCTGATGGGTTTGAACCACTGACCTTGTGTTAGCAGTCCAGTGCTTATCCTACAGCACCACCAGGGTTCCTTCCATCCACCCTACTTCCCTGATTTTGCCCTTTCAGACTTCCCCAAACTCAAAAAGCATTTCAAAAGAACACAACTTGAGTCCCTTGGAGATTCCAAACTGTGGTTTTGAAGTGGGGTAAACCCAAGAGGGCGGAATTCCTGTGGAGAGGTCAGAGAGATGGAGCAGCGTTGTTGGAAGTGTCTAGACCCAGGTGCAGGGCAAGTTGGGAAGCAGCAGCTTCACATTTTGATATTTTTATTTAATAAAATTTTCTATGATTTGGTAGCAATATTTTTTTTTATTTACCATGGTACCTTCTTCATAAGGACTCTGGGAGTGTGGTGGTTACGATTCGGGCTGCTAACCCCTAGGTCAGCAGTTCGAAACTACCAGCCGTTTCGCAGAAGAAAGATGAGGCTTTCTGCTCCAATAAAGATGTGCAGCCTCGGAAACCCTGTACAGGGTTGCTTTGAGTCAGAACAGACTCCACGGCACATAACCACTACCACCACCTTCTTCTGAGCGTTCTGTGAGGATTAAATGAACTAACGTCAGTAAGGCATGAATAAGTACTCAATAATGCCTATGAGGAGATGGCCCATGCCATTATAGTTAATGTGTATTTATAAAATGTCTTTTGCTCTATGGAGTGCAGGACCCTATCCAGAGAAGAAGCAACACCAGAGATGGAGGCAGAGATGAGGACATGGAGAGAGGGAGCAGCTGAGGACTCTAGACTCATGGTTTCCAACCTGTCTGGGAGGGGCTGATGAAAAGAGATGAGAATAAGACTCTTGTGGTTCAGTCGTGAATAATTATTATCAGGACTGATTGTGAGTGTTGCAAATGTAAAGGTAGACATTTTGTAACACAAGAAGGGGAGAGGTTGATCTTGCAGTCCAGGAGCAGAGGACCCTGGGACCATCAAGGGAAAAGAGCAGAGTGCAGGACCTTATTCAGAGAAGCAGTGACACCAGAGATGGAGGCAGAGATGAAGATGACATGGAGAGATGGAGCAGCTGGGGATTCTGGACTCAGGGAGGGAGAGGGGCTGTGTGCTGATGGCCGGCGGGGCAGGCTTGTGGGGTGTACCCTTTCGGTGTTTGAATGGTTATATATTCCTGAGTGCTTCGGTGTACATTAAAAAAAACAAAACAAGGGAATGGAAGCAAATGCTGTTGAATGATGACATATGTAGGGGATTGTAATCATTGCAATGAAATGAAATACAATAGGATGAATGAATGTAAAGCTGATGCTCTCACATGTAAGCTATCATTCAATTCTCAATAAAAACTTTTTATTAAAAAAAATGTCATATGCTCTAGCTGGCCCACAACTCCAATGGTCCTAACCAAGCAAATGAACCCAGGGAGCTGTTCCGGCATTAGAGGAATGAAAGGGTTAAGTTGAAAAGAAGTGACAGGAAGTGCCCGTCTATCTGTGCTTATCTAAGTGTGCACAGAAGAGTCCTGCCCAGCCCCAACTATTTACTGGTTTCTCTATCAATAGCTCCATGACAGAGTGAAAGTGGAATTTCTGCTTGTATTAGTAAACTCTTGGAGACTGTTTTATATTTATACTGCAAGGTAACTGGATATTCATATTTTACCTTTTATTATGATGATGACATTAGTTGGGAGAGTTAAAAGTAGTTTCAAAAAGTGTTTCAAAAAGTTTCTTTGATCTCATAGGAGGGTAGGTATGTAAGACAGAAAAAATTAGTTGAGTCTTCTTGTTACAAATTAGAGAAACTTAGGTGACAAGTGCCTGGAGTCCGCAGCTTTGGAAAATCAGTTTCCAACCTGAAAAGTCATGACTTTTTGTGGTCCTTTGCTTTTATGGTTTTCTCCTTTAAAATATCTAAATTCAGTTAAATATTGGCATTTTGAAGTATCTGATTCGAGAATAAAGTGAACTCATTTAGAGGACTCTGGGAAGATCCGGGAAGACCAAGCTGATGAACCTCGGAATGCATTCAGAAAGGCTGTAAACTGAGACCTGAACACATGATCACTTTACCAACGGCCTCAACAAATCCAAATGGTTCACACGGTGCAGCCAGAGGTTTTCGGTGCAAACAAAGGTTCATTTTATTCTTGCAGTATTACCACTGTTAACATCTCTTCCCATGTGACTTGCAAAATTGATTCCTTCCAAATCAAGATTTTGTCCCGTCTTCTACTTGTCTATTCCAAGTCAGAATCATAGCAATGCAAAGACCATCCAAGTCTGTAATGACATTGAAGGTGCACACTGGAGACTGAGTCTTCGGAGGATTTTTTCCTTTTAAGAGGCTCATTCTCTATGAATGAGAGAATGAGAAACAAGGCCTTTTTTTAAAGTTTTTTATTGTGAATTGAGTGAAAGTTTACAGGGCAGATGATCAGTTTTACGTTCAACAAATCATACACCTTGTTTCATTACAATGATTATAATCCCCTCTATGTACCATCAGTTAATATTATTTCTGTCTATCAATTTTAGCTTTTTTTTTTTTTTTTTTAAACACTCAGGAATGTATAATAATTTACACCACCAAAGGGCACATTCTGCAAGTCTGCCTCCTGGCTGCCATCTTTCAGTCCCTCTCTTTCCATGAATCTAGAGTCCTCAGCTGCTCCCTCTCTCTCAATGTCCCCATCTCTGCCTCCATCTCTGGTGTCGCTGTTTCTCTGGATAGGGTCCCACATTCTGCTCATGTTCTTCTCCCTTGATGGTCCTAGGGTCCTCTGTTTCTGGACTGTAAGATTAACTACTCCCCCGCTTTTGTTACAATACTTCTACCTTTACAATTGTGACAGTCACAATTAGTCATGATAAAAATTACTCACTAATGAATCATAAGAATCTTATCACCATCTCTTTTAACCAGATCCATCTAGACAAGATGAAAACTTCAGTAGGAACTCTATCTTCCCCCTCACACTCTTAAACTAAACTCTCTCTTAAAAACTTGTAAGTCAGTCACTTCGAGCCTTTATTATCCCCTCATTTCAGGTAGCCAATATCTAAGTTATCCGTCCCTATCTACCCTGTGTGGAGTCCTGGTGTGGCGCTGTGGGCTAATGCGTCAGACTGCAAAGTCGTTTGAACTGCAAGGTTGGTGGTTCAATCTCACCAGCTGCTCCTTGGACACCCTATACAGGGTCACTATGGGTTGGAACCAATTCGATGACACTTAACAACAACAACAACAATCTACGCTGTGTACAGAGGGGATAGCACTGATACTTGATGTGAAAACTGCTTCCCTCACTGTTGGTATTTTGAGCTACTACCTCCATGAGTATAGGTCAAGTTCATCAAATTGTAGCAATTTACCCTCATTTCTTTTATAAAAATAAAAAAAAAATTTTTTTTAATCTTCTGCTAGTTCTGACTATCAAGCCATTGAGGCTAGGTCAAATGGGTACTATCTGCAAGTTTGGGTGTTCTTGTGCATCTCCCCTCACTTCATATCAGCTGGATGCTTCACTCTCGGCTCTAGCCCTCTGTGTCTATGTCCTTGTCCATGGGCCCAGGTGTCCCCAGGCCTTACCACACTTTAGACCAACCAGCCCTTCCTCTTCTCTCTCTCTTAACTCCATGTCAATGGGAATCTATGGAATGTGGTTGAACCCAACCCATTTTTTCATTGCTACCTTTCCCCTTCTTCCACTCACCAGTAGACCAATGTGGTCACCATAAAGCTTACATGTGTTCCCTGTGAGTTTCAGTCTTGGGGGTGGGGTTGAGAGACAAGGACTTTAAAGACCAGTCTGTCCACTGAATTTTTTCTAGCTGCTGTTAAAGCAAAGGGCATGAGATTACCACCCATTCCACCTGCTGTAATAGTTGACAGCGCTGAAGCTTTTCAGATGATGGGAGAAACTTTGTCACATGATGATTTTTAATCTCTCATCATCTCTCTGTGTTGGAGCACCTGATGTTCTGATGTGACCTAATGAAGACCCTGCTCCCACCAATGTAAAGGTCTTTGGTTTTTTCATGTAAATAGCATTCCAGTATGTACTACTCAGTACCCAGTCATGATGGAAGAGCAGTCTTTGTCTTCTGTCTCCCTTTCCCTTCTTACACATACATCCTCCCCAGAGAGAGGCAGAGGAATGTACCCTCCATCAGAGAAGATGACAGCAATCCAAAGCCGGAATACAAATTTGTTGGGGACTGTAAACCTGGCATTGGAAGGTACACCTTGTACCCTGCCTGACCTCCCCTGGTACAGAGCTCTGCTCTCTGGTATTACCAGGCACTTCCGATCCTAATGTTAGAGGTGTGTGAACAATAGTCATCACTCTAGAGAATAACTCCATTGCAAAATGCTCAGGTTTGGGAATCAAAGTCTACTTACTAGCTCTGATCTTGGGCAAGTCACATGACTCCTCTGAGCCTTATCTATAATTTCCAAATAATAGGAAGAGATTTTCTCTCCCTTGCTCTCTCTTGTGCTCTCTCTCTCTCATGTAGTAAGGACCTTGTGTGGTGCAGACAGTTTGTACTAAACAAAAGGTTGGCAGTTCAAATCCACCAGGAAGTGCCACATAAGAACTACTTCCATAAAGATTCCAGCCAGTGGAAAGCTTGTGTGTAGATTACAGCCAGTAGAAAGCTGGTGTGTAGATTACAGCCAGTAGAAAGCTGGTGTGTAGATTACAGCCAGTGGAAAGCTGATGTGTAGATTACAACCAGTAGAAAGCTGATGTGTACTTCTATTGCCAGACTCAACTCAGTGGCAACAGGTTGATATGAGCTAGTAGAAGGTGCTGCTACAGTGCCTGGCACAGAGCAGGTGTTTACAGGATGTTAGTTTCTTTTGTCCTCCATGCCCCATAATCTTCTAGAAACGTAAGACCACACTTATTCCCAAAATGCCTTCCACACTGCGGGGATGTGCTCTGGGAAAATACCTGATAACACAGTGCACTGCTTTCCCATTTGGCTGTTTCCCCAGGAGAAGGAAAACAACTGGGAAGCAGCAGAGAATCATATGTTTTGTCATAAAAATGTCTGTTTTTATAGCCAAGGCAAGGCAGGTCTCAGGTGTTGTTTCTCACATGTTGCAAAGGATGAGAATCATGGAATTTTTTTTTTTTTTAGATTTTTATTTGTAACTAGACTAACAAACTATAATGACAAGATATAATTAATGTCTGGAAACTAAAGTGAATTATTTGTCTACGTGTACATTTCTCTAGGGAGTCCAGCTTTTATGTAATGAATCACTAAAATCATTCGTCTCTTAATTGAAAAGAAAAATGGTTTGACTTTTAACTTAGAAGGATAATTATTGCTACTGTTGTCAACAATCGTCGATACTGAGGAGCCCTGGTGGCAGAGTGGGTGATACGTTGGGCTGCTAACCGCAAGGTCAGCAGTTCAAATCCACCAGCGGCTTCTCGGGTGAAAGATGAGGCTTTCTGCTCTGGTACAGATTTACAGCCTTGGAAACCCTGTTGCAATATGGCATTTACTCACAGCAGTAGCATTCAATGCCTGAAACCCTTGATCCAAAGGCAGAGCAGAGGTGACTTTGTCTCCGGCTGCTTGAACTGACTTTTGTTCATTCCTTTCCTCTCTTCAGACTACTGGTGCCTGAGTGGCCTGTACCGAGAGATGGTGAAACACTACGTGGAAATAGTTGAGAAGCTTCCGGGGCATCGGCCAGACCCAGCAACTATTGAAGGCTGCTTGCAGTTGAAGCCGGATAACTACCTCCTTGCCTGGCACACGCCGTTCAATGAAAAGGGTCAGAGGAAATCATTTATTCTCACTTTAAAGCTGGCTTGCTGTGTTTCTCCTCTGGGATACTAACCAATCTCTGCTGTCATTCTGACTAGCCCCACCTTACATTTCCAGATTTGCTTGAGATGACAAGGGATTTGCCAAAAATTCCTCTGTAGGGCAGTATGTCCTCTTGTAAGTCAATCCTGCCCTCTCTGGCATCTATTTAAAGAAAGCCTGTCTACTTGGCAGTGGGGTTTCTTAACAGGATTTTTGGTGTATTTTATTCCCTGGTTTATTTTAAGGAATATTTTTCAGTGCTTTTCCTCTAAGTTTGTATTTTTCTCCCCCAACATCAAAGAAAACGTGCAGCCCCCACAGGTCTCTGATGCTCCGATGTGATGCTATTCTTTAGATCACGGTCTCTGGCTCTTAAAAATTCCGTTTCTCTTCTGAAGGTCCTGAGCTTGTATCCTCTGTGTCTCATATAAGGATCCTAATTGGGTGCAGAGTCGTTATCACTTAGCACACAACCTTCAGCTCAGTTCCACTGCTTCCCAACCCACGGCCATGAGTCAAGTCCAACTCGCAGTAGACAGGGCTGAACTTAGGGCTTCTGAGACTGTAAGCTTTTATGGTAACAGACTGCCTCTTCTTTCTCCCACGGAGGGCTGGTGGGTTTAACTGTTGACCTTGACAACCCACTATGCCAGTAGGCTCCTTGTTGTTGTTAAGTGCCATCAAGTCAGTTCTGACCCACAGCTACCGTGTATAGGATTTCTGAGAATCGCTCTTAAACAGGCTGGAGAACTTGGACTCCTATTTCTTAGGCCAAAAAAGAAACTCACGTAGGCTAAGAGAGGTCTCCCCACAATAAAATACACTCTTAGAAAATAGCAGAGACACAAGTCTTCATGAGACCCCCAACAAGTGAGACAGCAAGGAAATGTAGGGGGGGTCACTATGGCAACTAAATGCAAACTGAGGGGGAAATGAGCTGGGTAGACTAGAGGGAGAAATCTGTGCAGATGTACATTGATTACCAACCGGGTTGTTTCGGTAGAAAATGCATTAAACTCCACATTGAATGGGTATAAAGATGGTACCACCTCAGTTTTTAAGGAGCTCTGGTAGCGAAGTGGTTACGAATTAGGCTGTGAACCGCAAGGTCAGCAGTTCAAAACTACCGGTTGTTCCAGGGGAGAAAGATGAGGCTTTCTGCTCCCATAAAGATTTACAGCCTCAGAAACCCTGTACAGGGTCACTATGAGTCGGAACCGACTCCATAGCACATAACCACAACAAATGAAGTTGTATTTAGGTACTGTCTCACACAGAGGGACTGGTAACCTAGGTGTCCATGAAGATCCCTAATCAACAAGTTTCCTACAGCAATTATATTTTAATTTATCTGAATATTTGTATATGTACCACTAAAAAACTCCTTTTAAAAACATAACTGCAATTCCAATATCACACCATCAATATTAATTTCTTCATATCATCAACTAACTAGGTAATGTGAAAATTTGTTGTTTAACCTTTATTTTTATTTATTTATTTTAACTTTATTTAATTTATTTCTTAAACTTTTTATTGTGAATTGAGAGAAGGTTTAGAGAGCAGATCATCAGTCTTAACATTCAGTGAATCATATACTTGGTTTTATGACATGGTTGCAATCCCTTCCGTGTACCAACAGTCAGCAGCATTGACCTCTACTCACTTTAACTATTGCATCCTCCCTGTCTCCTGCTACCGTCATCTTTCCTCTGCTAACCTCCTTCTTGTGGAATATTTCCTGTCCTGTCACCCCTGTTAAATGTGTCTATCCTCTAGACAATGAATAATTTTATACCCCATGGCTAACCATCACAGAATGTTTCTTTTATCAAGATTTTTTTTTTTAACTTTTTACATTAGTCTCATACAATGTTTGTCCTTTTGTGATTGACTAATTTCACTCAACATAACATCCTTCAGGTTCAACCATGTTGTGAGGTGTTTCACAGATTCATCCTTATTCTTCAACATTTTGTCGTATTCCATAAGTGTGTGTACCAGAGTTTGTTTAACCATTCTTCTGTTGATAGGCATTTAGTGTCTCCATCTTTTTCATATGTCTCTTGTAGAGGGCATATTGAAGGATCCTGTTTTCTTATCCATTCTGTTCTCTACGTCTCTTGACTGGTACATTTAATCCAGTACATTTAATTTAGTATAATTATCAATAGGTATGAATGGATTATTGTCATTTTTCCATGTGTGTTTTTGTGGTGTTACTGCATTCTTTGTTCCATATAATTTTCTAAGCTGAGTTCATTTTGTTGGTGGATTTTCTTGTCATTTCATTTTCATTTCTGTTGTGTTAATGTTTGCTAAATTTTTCTGATTGTTCTCTTTATTTTGATAAGCAGGTATATTATTTTTCTTTGCGGTTACCCTGTAATTTATTAATTTTTCCCCCTGATTAAAACAGTCTGTTTTATCTTGAAATCTACTTGACTTCCTTAACATTTGGAAGTTCTGTATCTACATTCTTCCCTCTTTTTGCTTTGTAGTTGACTTCATTAGACATTGATATCTTGGGTTTCCTATTTTCAGTCTTGTAGGTTGGTTTTACTATAAATGGTTCAGTATATGGATTGAATTCTGGGTGGTGTTGTCATGTATGGTAATCTCAGGTTGCTGTCTGATGTTGTTGGTTCTCAGTTCAAAGAACACTAGTCTGTATTTTGGAAAGTTGGTCTGGTCATTACAAATTCCTTGAATTTCTGTTTATTAGGAAATGTCCTAACTTCACTGTTGTAGTTGAGGGACATCTTTGCTGGGCATATGATTCTTGGTTGGCAAGCTTTTTCTTTCAGAGTTTTGTATATGTCATCCCCTTGCCTTCCTGTCTTCATGGTTTCTACTGAGAATTCTGAGCTTACTCTTGTTGATTCTCCTTTGTAGGTAACTTTTCGTTTTTCCCAAGCTGTCCTCAGGATTCTCCTTGTGTTTGATTTTAGAAAGCATGATTATACTATGTCTTGGCGATTTTCTTTTGGGATCTGTGCTGTTTGGCGTTCATTCAGCTTCTTGTATGCTTATCTTCTCATCTTCATGATGTTAGGAAAGTTTTCTTTCAACAGTTCTTTGATCATTTTCTCTGTGCTTGTCTCTTCCTTCCACCAAGCACTCCATTCACCTCTCTAACCTTTATTCAGAAGTTCATAGTACCAGAATTCTCATCTATGTCTGTTTGATTTTATCTCTCATATCTCTGACGTAGAGGGTCTGTGTAGTGCATTTGCCTAGTCCGCCATTTTTTAACCTTAATTAAAATAAAATTGTTGTTGTTGTGGTTAAGTGCTGTTGAGTCAGTTCCAACTCACAGCGATCCTGTATAGCGTTTCCAAGGAGCGTCTGGTAGGTTTGAACCACCGCTCTTGCAGTTAGCAGTCCAATGCTTATTCTACAACACCACACCAGGACTCCAAACTAAAATTAATTCCTATAATTTATCACCCTATTCCAAGAGGTGTTTGTTTTCATATTTCTGTGTTCTGATTTTTGTCCATATGAAATTATTTTTGCATTGTTGTTAAGTGCCACTGAGTCAGCTCTGACTCATAGCAACACTGTATAGGGTTTCTGAGGAGAAGCTGGTGAGTTTGAACCTCTGGCCTTCCAGGTCAAACCAACCTTGCAGCGCAGTATATTATCCTACATCACCACACAAGGACACACATAGCAGTATATTATGCTTCTTGAATTTGGTACTCTGATATTTAACTTAATATCAAAAGGTTTTTCCTATTGCTAACGGCCTTCATAATGATTTTAGTTGTTGTGTAGGTGTTTTCATGGAGGAGACGATGGCTCAGCCAGGAATCCTTTACCCACTTCACCTTGACTCTTACTTAGTTCCAGCTAGTATAGTGCACTGGACTTCAAGGTCATCTTGAACCACAAAGTTGGTGGTTCAAACTCACCAGCCGCTCCTCAGAATCCCTCTCCATACAGGGATAGTCTGAGTCAGACCCGACTTCACGGCAATCACAACAACAACAACAAGTAAACTTAAACCCAGAGAATTTCATCACAGTCCTTAAGGAAGAAGCAATGTGAAAATTAGACAAAGTCCCTTTCCTTCTTGTTTGTATGAGTGTTAGTTGTCATCATTACTTAAAAGCAAAATATGAGCAGGCAAAGGGTAGGGACGATGTGATGGCCCATATCATTACTTCTCTGGCCCAGGGTCCCCAGGGGCCGTTGACACACACCCACTTTCCATGTGCAATGTGTTACCTGCTGGAAGACTCTCCTTGTAGAGTGCTTGACAGTGGTTGTGAGAAGAGCTCTGAGTGGAAGTCACAGACGTACCATCTACTCCAGTTCAGTATCCTTCCAAACACAAGGCTTCCAGGGCATAAGTGGGCACAAAAAGAATTCTTTCAGAATTTCCTCTGAAAGATGAAAGCCTGCAAAATGAAATAATGATAACTTGCAATTATTTAGCACAACCCAAAAGTTGTTGAGTTGTTCTGCTTTTGTGAATTTTATCCTCACCGCAGGAGCTCCGGTAGTGTAGTGGTTATGAGTTGGTCTGTTAATCTCAAGGTCAGCAGTTCAAAACTACCAGCAGTTCCGCATGAGAAAGATGAGAATTTCTGCTCCTATAAAGATTTACAGCCTCGGAAACCCTGTACAGGGTCGCTATGAGTTGGAACTGACTCCACGGCACATAACCACCACTACCACCACAGAGTTGAATAACACAATGTATGTGGTAATATCCCTGGTTTGGATTGAACTGTGTTCCCCCAAAATATGTGCTGGAATCCTAACCATAACCTGTGGATGTAATCTCATTTGGGAGTAGTGTTTCCTTTGTCATGTTAATGGGTCCATACCAGTACTGTTGTCACTGGCTGCCATCAACTTGGTTCCAACTCATTGCAACCCTGTGTAGGGTTCCCAAGGCTATAAATCTCTGTGGGAACAGAGAGCCTCATCTTTCTTCCGTGAGCAGCTGATGAGTTTGAAGTGCCAACATTGAGATTAGAAGTCCAGTACTTAATTTACAGCGCCACCATCACTCCTCAAATAGCAATGTAGGGGGTTCCTCAGAAGCACAAACCACAGAAAACACTGCATGCAAGAGTCACAAGCAAATCAAGGAGAAAGACTACAGAAGCTGAAAGGGGCCAAGACTTCTCCGAGAGCTAACACCCAGAATTTGGGCTTTTAGTCTCCTGAACTGGGAGAAAATAAATGTCTGTTTCTGAAACCCCCCCACTTTTGGTATTTGTATTGCAGCAGCACAGCAAATCTCAAACAGGATTTGGTACCAAGAAGTGGGGGCACAGCACTAACAAATACCTAAAAGGTGGAAGTGGTTTTGCAATAGGGTAATGGATAGAAGCTGGAGAAATTGTGATGTGTTTAATAGTAAGAGCCTCAAATTGCATTGAAGATACTATTGGTGGAATCATGCACTCTCAGGTTGATTCTGAAGTGGGCTTAGAGCTCATTTAGCGTGGTGGGAAAACTCTATTATCATGACCAGAATGTTGCTAAAATGTGGGTGGTGCTTATGTTGAGGCATTAAAAGGAAGCTAAGACAATCTTCATTTAGAATAAAAGGTAATTAAGGTTTGAGAAATTAAACAGATTTTCCTAAAATCTTCTAAATTATGGTAGACTGCTTAGTAAGTCATATTGAGTAGACTGCTGTTGTTAAATGTGTTGAGTTGGTTCTGATTCATAGCAATCCTGTAAATGGTTTCCAAAGAGTGACAGGTTGGTTTGAACCACTGACCTTGTGGTTAGCAGTCCAGTGCTGATCCTACTGCACCACAACAGTAGCCAATGTCTACTGCACACTTAGTGTTTTTACCAGGCACTGTGATGATACTTTCAGAGTGTTAGTGTTGAAATAAGATAAACACTGGTTGTGAACTACAAGATCCTTGATTTGAGCCCACCAGTCACTCTGCAGAAGAAAGATGAGGCTTTCTGCTCCCATAAAGATCTACAGCCTCAGAACAAACAAGATGGTGGATTGGGTGGAAGTGCAGTAGGAGCTCCGTCAACAACAACAACACAGAATACTGGACCAAGCAGGCTCAGGGGATGGTGCCAGAACTCTGAACCACATATAAAGGAATATTTAGAAGGTTGGATGGCTTACAGCTAGGGGAATTGGTAGCAGAAGCCAAAAGTTCAGTGCTTTTTAATCCAAAATGCTCAGCTGCTCTAGGAGCCGCCATCTTGGGTGAGACCAAGCCGGGGAAGGATCAGAGCAGCCACGGACACCTGACAGAACCACAGAGATAAAGGTGTGAACATTCTTTTTTTTTTTGTATCTGTTCATTGGTTTCTCACTGTCTGCATACCTCCATTCTGGTGACTAGACGGAGGCCTGAGCAAGTGGACACCCCACATCCACCCCCAGAGGGTTCTACTATGCATGCGCACAGATCTCCTCAAAATTTAAACAGACAGTTTCCACTTAAAACCAAATGGCCACAGCCAGCCCTGAACAGTTTATCACTAGGAAAAAGGCCTGAACAGGGATTGTGGAGCAGGACAGGCAGACTAAAAAGGAAACAGGCTGAAAATTAAATTCTGAGTTACATCACAACGACCAACAGTGGCATCTTGAAATTTCTCAGGAAGAAGACTGAAAAGGAAAGCCCATCTCCTGATCACATCTACCTAGAGGCAATCAGAAAGCATAAAAAATACCAAAATATATACCCATCTAAGTATAAAGTATTGAAGAGCAGAGATGTCAGCTTGAGGACTAAGGTTCACCTGACCCAAGCCATGGTATTTTCAATAATCTCATATGGATGCGAAAGCTGGACAGTGAATAAGGAAGATCATAGAAGAATTGATGCCTTTGAGTTGTGGTGTTGGAGGAG
>NW_006408547.1:24013143-24016218 GCF_000296735.1 Chrysochloris asiatica | reverse complement strand
GATTCGTAGCCACTACGCTACCAGAGCTCCTGGGGGATAGAGGTAAAAATTGTTAATTGATGGTACACGGAGGGGATTGTAATCATTGCAATGTTTTGTTGAATGTAAAACTGATGACCTTCCCTGTAAACCTTCACTCAATTTATAATAAAAGCTTTAAAAAAAAAATTATCTGCAGCTTCGGAAACCCTATACAGAGTCATTATGAGCTGGAACTGACTGGATGGTGCTTAACAACAACAACATGATGATACTTGACCTGCATCAGCTCATAGCCCCTCAGAGTCAGTCCCACTGTACAAACAACAGAACAGCAGCTTCCAGAGGTTCAGTGACGTGTCTAAAATTGCCACACAGTTTTAAGGCTGAAGCTGGCATTTAAACCCAAGCCACCTGCCTCTCAGGAGATACTCTTCCACAAGAAATCTGAAAGCCTTTTTGAATCCTCTTTAGTGGAACCTAGAGCTTAAAGAATGTAAGTAACTTGCACAACTAATAGACAGTGAAGAGTCTAGTATTTGAACCCAGATATTGTTGTATGTTGTTAAGTGACAGGTAGTCGGTTCTGACTCATAGTGACCCTGTGTAGAGTTTTTGAGGAACAGCTGGTAAGTTTGAATTCTGAACCTTGAGGTTAGCAGTCCAGTGTTTATCCTACAGGACCGAACATACCAGGACTCCAGCCCAGATATTAAGGGTTCAAAATTACCTTACAAAGTTACTGTATAACTTTGAAACATTTCCAAAGAAATGTGTATACATTTGTGGTGCTGTAGGATTAAGCATTAGACCACCAGCTGCTCCTCAGAAACCCTATAGAGGGTCGCTATGAGTTGGAATCGACTCAACCGCACTTAACAACAGTAACGACTTATGTAAGGAAGGCTGACAGATATTAATATCAAATCATAAGCTTCCTGGCAACAGGACTTGTGTTTAGTTTTGCTCCTCATTTTTTTCCCAACACTTTTTTCATTACTTGATATATGATAGATATTTAGTAATTTTTGTTCTCAGTTAATGGCTTCTCATTGTATGGACAGAAGTTCACTGGCTCAGAGTGGTGCACATATATGTGAGGGGCTTCAAAAGTACATGGAAACTTGGAATTGAAAGATAATGGAATTTTCCCACAAACTTTTTGAAACCTCCTCATATATCAGGTGACAAGAGTTAAACTAGAGCCTAAATCTTCTGGTTCGATTGGTATTTGCCACATGGCCTGAATTCAATATACCTGCTAGAGTTCAACATATCTCCTAGAGTTGTAATTTCAAAATGGCTTGAAATTAGATCTTATAATATCGCTCAAATTCAGAATGAACACAAAACAAAACAACCAGTGGGCTAATGAGAGAGAAATAGATAGCCACAACTTTTGTTGCTAAAAGAGTACTTCCTAAAAAAGCCATTATTCTGATTATAATAACAGTACACCTTCAATATAAAACATTTAGAAATGACAGAAACATGTAAAGAAGCTATCTTTACCCATAAATTACCCCCAAGTAGTCTCTGTGAACCTCTTGTTGTATGTTCTCCAAGCTTGTCTGTACAAGTCCTGTACTAGTTGTTGTTAAGTGCCCTGAAGTTGGTTCCAACTCATAGCCACCCTGTATAGGGTTTTCGAGGAGGGACTCGTGAGTTTGAACTGCCGACCTTGTGGTTCAAACTGACCTTGTGGTCCAGTGCTTATCCTACAGTGCCATACCAGGACTCCAAAAACTTCAGTATCTAAGTGTAAAATACACACACACAAACACATTGGGTTGGATTAATAGCCGCATAAACATTAAAGGGGGAAAAAAGGTAGTGAACTTGAAGTCACAACAATAGAAACTATTCAAAATGAAACCCACAGAAACAAAAAAAATCCAGAGAAATTCAAATAGCCCTAGTGAACTGTAGGACACTTCCTAGCAGCCTAAAAGTAGAAGTAACTGGAATTCTGGAAGACGAAAAGAGAGGAGGAACAAAAACATATTTTAAAAAGGAACATTTTTCTTAATTTGATGCACAAGAATAGGAAGGAAACTACACCACGGCACATGATAGTCAAATGGCTCAAAACCAATAATAATAAAGAGAAAATGCTTCAAAAGAAGCCAGAGGCAGGGGAGAAACCACAGGCCGCATTCAGAGAAATCAAGGTAAGGGTAAGAACAGAATTCTTGTCAGGAAAAAAATGCAACTGAAAAGAATATCAAAGTACTGAAAGAAAGCAGTCTCAGCCTGCACTTCTATCCCTAGCAAAAATACCTTTCAGAAACAAGAGTAAAATCAAGTATTTTTCAGACAAATATAAGTGGAAAGAATTCAGCAGGGCAGACTTGTACTACAAGAAATGTTTTGTTTTGAAAAGTCATTCTGGCAGAAGGTAATGGTACTGGGTGAAAGTGGAGCTGTACCCAGTGGTATAAAGAACAATGGTACAACACAGGTAAACGAACAGGACTTTTACGTGTCATTGAAATCTTTAAAATAGAATCGGCTGTTTAAATAAAAGTAATGACAACTTGGAGTTTTTAACTGTATGATAACAATAGCATAGAGGTTGGGAGGGAAGATTTTTCAGACATGATTTTAAGATTCTTGAAGATGGAATGAACTGCTGTTGGTGCTGTAAGATAAGCACTAGACTGCTAACCAAAAGATGGGTTGTTGGAGCCATGGTATTTTCAGCTGCTCCTCAGGAGACTGATGAGGTTTTCAGCTTCCATGAAGATGTACAGCCTCAGAAACCCGCTATAGACTCGCTATGAGTCAAAACCCACTAGACAGCATCTAACAACAAAAACACACACAGGAAGTCGTATATGATGTCATGTGATAGTAGAAACCCTCTACAGGCTCACTATGAGTCAGAACAGAACCGCCTAGACAGCATGTAACAACAAAAACACACACACAGGAAGTAGTAGTATGTCACGTGATAGTAGACTGTTGTAAGTTAGGGTGTATAGAAACACTAACGCACCACTAAAATAACAGGAACATAGCTAGTAAGTCAACCACAGAGGGAAAATTGAAGCATAAAAAGTTCAATCCAAAAGAAGGCAAAAAATAGGAAAAAGA
>NW_006408547.1:24011122-24013043 GCF_000296735.1 Chrysochloris asiatica | reverse complement strand
GTTAAGTGCAGTCGAGTCGATTCAAACTCATAGTAACCCTGTATAGGGTTTCTGAGGAGCAGCTCATGAGTCTGAACTGTCAACCACACAGTTTAAACCGACCCTTGTGGTCCAGTGCATAACCTACAGTGCCATACCAAATAAAGCCCCAACTATGTACTGAAACACACTTACAAGAAACACATTTTAAATATTGTTTTTAGGTGTGGTTGAGTCAGTTCCTACTCGTAGTGACCTTGTACAGAACAGACTGAAACACTGCCCGGTCCTGCCTCATCCTCACAACTGTTGCTGTGTTGGAAAAAATTGGTGCTGCCAGTGTATCAAACCCTCCACTATACAAAGAAGGGTTTCCTTCTCCAAGCTGATATTGACATCATTTTGCTTGGATCTACAATCAACTCTCACAGAAGCAGTAGTCAATCAAAGAACATATTACATTAGGCAAGTCTGCTGTTCAAGACTTATTTAAAGTATGCAAGAGCTAAGCTGTCAGTTTGAGGACTAAGGTGTGCCTGACCCAAGCCACGGTATTTTCAATCGCCTCATATACATGTGAAAGTTGGACAATGAATAAGGCAGACCATAGAAGAATTGATGCATGTAAGTTAGGTGTTGGAGAAAAATATTGAAAGCACCATGGACTTCCAGAAAAATAAACAAAAGTGTGTAGTAGCAAGAAGTACAGCCAGAAATGCTCCGAAGAAGCAAGGCTGGCATGACTTCATCTCTGATACTTTGGACAGATTATCAGAAGGGACCAGTCCCTGAAGAAGGACATCATGCTTGGTAAAGTGGACGGTCAGCAAAAGAGAAGAAGGCTTCTAACAAGATGGATGGACACAGTGGCAGCATCAATGGACCCAAGCATAACAACATTGTGAGGATGGTACAGGACCGGGCAGGGTTTCCTTCAGTTCTCCGTAGGTCACTATGAGTCGAAGCTGACTGCATGGCACCTAACAACAACAATAGTGACCCTGTGCACAACACAACAACGCACTGCCTGGTCCTGCATCATCCTTACAATTGTTATATCAAACCCCATTATGTAACAATCCATCTCGTTGGAGGTCTTCCTGTTTTTCACTGACCCACTTCTTTACCAAGCTTGATGTCTTTTTCCAGAAACTGGTCCCTCCTGATAACATGTTCAAAGTAATAACTATAGGCAGAAGTTTTAATATAAAGATCTCAAACCAGTGACCTCAGTTTCCAACTTCGGAAACCAGAAAAAGAAGAGCAAATCAGTGTGGCAGGTTTTATGTTTGTTTTGATTTTAATCAAGCATCGAATTACCATATATGATCTAGACATTCTATGCCTGGGAATTTATCTGAAGGAAAAGAAAGCATGTGTCTGCACAAAGATGTAGCTATAAATGTCCCTAAGCATCTTTATTTGTAATAGCCACAAATTTGAGACAATCCAAGTATTCATCAACAGATAAATAGGTCAATAAATTGCAGTGGACCCAGACGATGAAGTGCTACATTCTGCAATCAAAAGGAGTAAGACATTGATGCAGGAACAACATGAGTGAATCTCAGATTAGTTACACTGACAGGAAAAAATAGTGCAAACTCTGAAAAATGCAAACGAATCTGCAGTACCCGATCAGTGGGTGGACAGGAGGAACAAGAAGATGAGATCATAAAGAGGCATGAGAAATCCTTTGGTGGTGATAGAGATGTTCACTACTTTTATTTAAGTTTATGATTTCAAAGGGATATACCTATGGCTATGTATGTGTGTGTGTGGTGTACATATATTTATTGTTAAGTTTCAAACCATATATATACATGTGTTTTTGTTGTTAGGTGCCATCGAGTCGGTACCAACTCAGCGACCCTATGCACAACAGAACAAAACACTGCCCAATCCTGGGTCAACCTCACTGTCATTGCCACGCTTGAGTCCA
>NW_006408547.1:23985473-24009622 GCF_000296735.1 Chrysochloris asiatica | reverse complement strand
TGACACCATACAATAAGCATTGGACTGTGAACCACAAGGTCCATGGTTCAAGCCCATCAGCCACTCCACAGGAGAAAGATGAGGCTTTCTGCTCCCTTGAAGATTTTTTAAAAGCTTTGAAAACCTTATACAAGATTGCTGTAGTTGGAAGCACCTCCATGGCGCTAACACCATATGTCTACTTGTACATTTTAAATGTATAGTTTATTTTGGCAGTTACAACTCCCTGAAGCTGTTTTAAAATGAAAAATATAAATACAAGGGAGTTTCAGAAAGTTTGTGGGAAAACGCCATTATCTCTTAAATCATTTTTTCCTGGAACATTTGAAGCACCCTCATATATGTTTGAAAACATTCCTTATATACAATTCTATCTTCCACATTTTCCCCAACCAGAGCATCTGATTAACATTCCTAATGCATCAAAAAAAATTTTTTAATGGTTAAATAATATTTCCACATACAGATGCATCATAATTTATTTCTTCTATTTTCTGTTGTCAGGAATTCTAATTCTTTGCCTATGTTTCACACATTTAAATGCCATTCTGATGAAGGTGGGAAGTCCTGATCCCACGATGGTTAAAGCACTGCAGTCTGCTTCTATCAGAGTTCTGCCACCTTGGAAACTGGGTGGCACAGAGCTGCGCTGTCTCATAGGTTCTCTGTGAGCCAAAAACATCTGGACGGCACAGAACAATATAATAAGCATGTTACTATATACAATTTTTTTTTTCAGTTTTTATTTTGAATTGAGTGATAGTTTACAGGGAGAACATCAGCTTTCATTGCAATAATTACAATCCCCTCCGTGCATCATCACTCAACAGCATTTGCTTCCATTCCTTCTGTTGTTTTTTGTTTTATGTACACCGAAGCTCTCAGGAATATATAACCATTCAAACAACCAAAGGGCACACCCTGCATGCCTGCCCCCTGGCAGTCAACACACAGACCCTCTCCCTCCCAGAGTCCAGAATCCCCAGCCACTCCATCTCTCCACGTCATCGGCTCTGCCTCCATCTCTGGTGTCACTGCTTCTCTGGGTAGGGTCCTGCACTCCAGTCTTCTCCCTTGATGGTCACTGGGATCTTGGTTCCTGGACTGCAAGATCAACCACTCCCCTCCTTTTGTCACAAAACATCTAGCTTTACATTTGCAACACTCACAGTTCAGTCCTGATAGCAATTATTCACTATTGAACCACTAGAGGCTTATCCCCATCTCCTTTCACCAGCTCCGTCCAGACAGGTTGGAAACCACTCAGTGGAGATTCAACTTTCCCCTGCACCCTCTAAAACTAAATTACCTCTTGAAAACTTGTCAGCCAATCACTTCATGCCTTTATAGCCATTTTAGGTGGCCAATGTTATATACACTTTTGCACTCCCCCCCACCCCAAGTCATTTATAAAAGCTAGATTGGCAAAGGTGGAATTATTGGGGCAAAGGTCTAAATTCAGCTATGATTTTTTCTGTAGGTTCAGGATTTGGGGCTGCCACCAAAGCAATGTGTATCGGCATGCGGTACTGGAAGCCTGAGCGGCTGGAAACTCTTGTTGAAGTCAGCATCGAGTGTGGAAGGATGACACATAACCATCCTACAGGTAATACTGCTGGTGGATCCGATGCCAGAGCCATGCCCCTAAGCAGTGTGTGTCTTGTTAAGCATAACAGAATGCCCAATGCCTTGTTTTCCAGGGGCCCATTTTGTCATTCTTCACCCCACTTGTACTTCCTCCCTCTTTTTTCTCTGAAACTTTTCATAGTGAATTGGGTGAAGGTTTACAGACAAGATCATCAGGTTTACATTCAGCAAAACCTACACGTAATTTCATCTCAGTGATGTCTATCCCCTCCCTGTAAAAACATTTATCCTCCTTCCCTTCTCCCTATGACTCCTGATTTACATCTTATAGTTCACAAATGAACAAGGCAAAAAGACTAGATGTACGTTTACAAACAAAAACATATACATCCATCCCATTTTGCAAGCCAGTCTCCTGCCTGCAGGCACACAGCCACCAATCCATCTCTGCAGTCATTGCTCTGCTAGGTAGGGTCTCACAGTCCACTCATGCTCTTCCTTCTTGATGATCCTGGGATCATCTGTTCCCGAAGTGAAAGATTAACTACACCCCCTCTCAGATTCACATCTTCTACAATTACAGTTGTGACAATCCAGTTTCTCTTGCTCACAGTTATTCACAACTGAGTCATCAAATCCCTCCACATCTGTCCCCCTTGCCCTTTTACCAGATCCACCCATATTGCCGCCATCTTGTTCTCCATGTACCAGACTGAAAGTCCATACAGTCACCTCAACGTTTGTTGTTGTCTGCTGATTTGTTTAGGGATTTCAAGTTTCTTTTTTTATTCTTCAGCTTGCTTATGTTTGTTTTCATCCTAACATCAGGGTTGGTGATGAGTATGGTGATGTTAGGGAAGTACAAGTGAAATCGTGGTTTATTTTTCTAATAATTAGGTTTTGATATCTTTTACATCCAAAAAAAAAAAGGAGGGCAACAATGATCTGAATGAAACTAGCGTTGGAGTAATGAAAAATAATCTGTGTAGTATGTTTTCAATAATGAAGCCGAATCCAGCAATTCATAGTTATTTTCCTGCTCTGTGTGGTACCCTCTGCTAGGGAGCTCCATTTCACCCCTGACATGGTGACTAAGCATAGAGACTTTGAGCCGGGCCCACTGTAAGCAGGCTGCACTACTAGCTGTATGAATGGTGGTGGTGGTAGTTATGTGCCGTGGAGTTGGAACCGACTCATAGCGACCCTGTACAGGGTTTCCGAGGCTGTAAATCTTTACGGGAGCAGAAAGCCTCATCTTTCTCCCACAGGGCAGCTGGTAGTTTCTAACTGCTGACCTTAAGGTTCACAGCCTGATTTGTAACCACTACGCTACCAGAGCTCCTTGTGTGAATGGGACAAGTTCCTTTAACTACCTCTATAGGCTCCATTTCCTCCTCTCTAACTCAGGGGTAGTTATGATGATAATACTCATGTCTAGTTATGATGATAATACTCACCTCCATATGAGGATGGTGGTGCTGGAGGTGCCGTGGAGTCGGTTCTGACTCATAGTGACCCTGTGTAAGGTTTCCCAGGCTGTGAATCTTTATGAGAGCAGAAAGCCTCATCTTTCTCCTGCAGAACAACTGGTTGTTTCACACAGCTGATCTTAAGATTAGCAGCCCAGCTCGTACACACAACACTACCAGAGCTCCTTAATATGAGATTAAAACTAATTAAATAATAAGTAAAAGTCATCTCAGTGGTGCTTACCCTGTTGTACATGCACAATGTGAGTCAATCATTGTCTGTTATTTTTCCCACACACCCATCAGACTGAGGGACGCAGGGAGAGGTCAAACAAGCGAGTGGCGCCAGACTTTACTTTGGAGCCTGAATTGGAAAGGCAATTGAAGGCAAAGCTCAGGATTTAAAAAAAAAAAAAGAAAAAATGACTTAAAATTCTTACACCTGTAAGCAGCTGTGAAATTAGATGAACATGGTCTGCCCTAGTTCCACACATAGTCCAAAGACTGCTGGCTGTTCTCTGGGGACCAGTTTTCCTCTTTCAAGGTTTCCCTGTCTGGTCATTTCATCTGACATCACTCGGGAGAGGAGAGAAAACACCGGTTGAGCACAGTCATTGAAATGACATTTGCTCAGACTGGGGCAGTGTTTCAGGAGACGCCACCCTGTGAGGCTATGTGACAAATCTACCCATGAGTTCATGCTGCTCATGACAGTGTAAGCAGGGAGCTCAACAAGTAAAGTGCTAAATACTGAAACTTTAAGAGGAAAGGTATACAATTCAGCCAGTTGGCAAAATCTCAGTTAAAAATGACTTCTTGCTGGACATACAGTAATTGGTTCAACTAAAAGTCAGTTAAAAAATATATATATATAAAACCTTCAAACATGAAAATATTGAACATTGATAAGCAATGTAATTAGCATAAGAATTTGGGTTGGGAATTTAAATTTCTAAAAAGTTCGTTAACATGTTGCCCACTTTTACTAAAGAAATAGGATTTCATATGTTTAAGAGTTAAGCAATTAACATGTTTCTTGGATCATGATTGAAAAGGTTTTAAGGGCTCAAATGTACTCAATATTTGCAAGTGCTTTTTAACTCCATTCCCTTTTTAAATTTTCAAAGAACCCTTCAAAACAAGTGTTGCTATTTTTATGACAACATGCATTTGTCCAAGACTCCAGAGCTAAAATATGCCGTATCAGGAAGCAGAGCGTTGGCTTGATTTGTTGTTGTTAGGTGGCATCAAGTCGACTCATGGCATGATAAGACAATAGTTAGAACCCTGGATCTGAAAGTTAGACTATTTTTATTTCAATGACTCTAACACTGGACTTTAGAAATGATCCATAATTGAGTCCTCCAACAGTACCACCCTCTCCAAAATTTAGGGAACCTTTCAGTTGAATACACAATGCACTTTATTGGGTGAGTCAGAAGCTTATGAGAGCAATCAATGGACTACACACCACACCCAGTTCTAGGCACATTCTACACTTATTTAGTCCTCGCAATAACCGTTGCAAGGTCGGTATTGCTATCCCCATTTTACAGAAGAGGAAACAGTAATTCAAAACACAGTAAATAACTTGCCCAGGGTTTTGCACTTAATGGGTGGTGAAACCGGGATTTGAAAGCAGATCCACCTGACTCCAAAGCTCATTTTCTTTTCTTTACAATTATATGGTCTCCCAAGTATATTTCATTTGCTTCATATAGACCAAATTGATGTAGCCACTTAAAATCTTTACTTTTCCACAACTTATACTGTGTATATAATTGTTGTTGTTATTGTTAAGTGCCGTTGAGTCAGTTCTGACCCATAGCGACCCTGTATAGGGTTTCTGAGGAGCAGCTAGTGGGTGTGAACTGCTGACCTTGTGGTTTGCAGTCTTATGTAATTAAGTTGCATAATTTCTCAGTACTTCAAGTTTCTCATCCAAGTTCATGAAGATGATTATAATGCCCATCTCATGAGCTTGTGGTAAAAATGGAAGGCATTACACAAGAAAAGTGCTTAGAATAGTACCTGGCATCTGGTGCCTTAGGTCTCTGGTGCTGCTCTAACAGAAAGAGCACAAATAGATAACTTTAGTAAACAGAGATTTATTCTCTCTCTTCAGGAGGCTAGAAGTCTGTATTGCAGTTACTAGCTCCAGGGAACTGTAGACAGGGTCTTTATGAGTCAGAGTTGACTTGACACCACTCAACAACAAGTGTGGACAGAGAATTTTTTCCCTCGGTGTTGAATCTGGGAAAAGGTCCTTTTGTCTTTTCAACATTTGGTAGACCTGACAATCCTTGACATTCCAAGTGTCTTGGTATCAGTCTTCCCCTGAGTCTAGAAGGTTGTTAGCACAGTGACCTCAGGTTCCAAGGACACACTGAACTCTCCGTGATTCGTAGATTCCTCCTTCCCTGCTTGCTTCCATCTCATTTTATTTCTTGTTAGATAGAAGGCCATACGGGCCACAAACAGGGAAACTCCACTTACACTGGATCAGGACTGACTTGAGTAAGGATGCGCACCCGACCTGATTCCCCTTATAACTGATTGGCTGAGCATCTAAGATCACATCGTGGGGGTAATTGTATCATTGCAAACCTACCAATTGCATTATTATGTAACTGCCAAAGCGCTGAGAATCATGGTCCAGCCAAGTCGGAACATATTTTGCAGGATTGTTGTTATTGTTAAATGCCGTCAAGTCAGTTTCTATTTACATCGACCCTGTATAGGGTTTCTGGTGGGTTTGAACCACCAACTTTGTGGTTAGCAGTCCAGTGCTTATCCTACAGCATTATATGAGGGACAGGGACACCAAATAACCCATGACACACGATGACAACTATTACTGCCAATGATAATAACTAAATGCTCTTACTTCCTTGGAAACAGGCAGATTCGATGTAGAGACGGTACCATCAAGAGTTCTGAGATTTCCCTGCCAGTCCTGGGGCACTTTTTGTCTTGTGATGACCAGGATAATTCTAAATAATTTGAATTTGTTTACTCGAAGTTCCTACCTAATGTATTCTACCGTAGTTTCTAAGAAGGCCAGAGCCGGCAGCACCTGCCTGGTGAAGGACATTAACCGGGCTCTGTTCCATGAGAACTGACTGACCCTGAGACCTCCATCCGGCTGGTTAATTAATGTGTCATTAGTTGTGGTGACCATCAGGAATCCAGTCACCAAAACAATTTAAAGTGCCTGATCCCCAGGTGACACTAGGAAATCAGTGTCCGCCACACGTACAATTGGAAAGCAACATTGCAGGACCCAGTGTCCTCCAGACGCTTCCCACGGGTTTCCTCCTTTCCCTCCAGATTGCTTTGCTGAGGGCAGTACTTGGTTCTGCCTGCTTACCTGGAATGTTGATGAGGATCATGTTCCAAAACTTAAGCCATTCCCTAACAATCTTTTTTTGTTGTTGTTTTTTAAACTCACATGTTTTCCAGTAAGCATAATTTTTAAACTTGACATACCAAAGAAAATAAGAAGGGGGGGGGGGGGAAGCACAATAGTTTGATTTAAAAAGAAATTTCTTTAGTACTAGTGACAAGCGCAGAAATAAAATGAGAACAAGCCCAACACCAAATTTTGCCGTATACGTTGAATTCACCAGAGCACACAGTATGAGAAATGGTTTAGTTGTATATTGTTGAGTTGCTTCTATACATAGTGACTCTGTAGAACCGAGTAGAACTGCTTCATTGGCTTTCCTGGGCTGTGGCATTGTGGGAGCAAATCGCCAGGTCATTTCTTCTGTGGAACTGTCGAGTGGGTGTGAACAATTGACCTTTCCGTTAGCAGCCCAGAGCTTAACCAAGGCACCACCAGTGCCCCTTGAGGGATAATCCAAAACCAAAAGCTGAAATCCACTGCCATTGCACTGATTTGGACTCATATGACCTTGTATGGAGGGTTTCGGAGACTAGAGATCATGACTGGGGCAGAAAGCTTCATCTTTCTCCCATAGAGTGGCTATGAGTTTGAACCACCAACCTTGTGGTTAGCAACCCAGTGCCTGACCTATAGCCCACGAGGGATCTCACTGCTATCTAGTCAGTGCCGACCCATAACGACCCTGCACAGAGTTTCCGAGGCTGTAAATCTTTACGAGAGCAGAAAGCCTCATGTTTCTCCCGCAGAACCACTGATAGTTTTGAACTGCTGACCTTGCAGTTCGCAGCCCGTTTCATAACCACTACAATTGTTGTATTGTTGTTGTTAAGTGCTGTGGAGTCGGTTCCAACTACTATGCTTAGGGCTCCTTAAATTCTAAATTCTCTAAGGTGAGTAATCCAGTGTTTAGACTCAAATGGATAAATATATCTTCGAGATGTAAGCTTGAGGACTAAGGTTCACCTGACCCAAGCCATGGTATTTTCAATAACCTCATACGGATGCGAAAGCTGGACAGTGAATAAGGAAGATTGTAGAAGAATTGATGCCTTTGAGTTGTGGTGTTGGAGGAGAATACTGAGGGTGCCATGGACTGCCAAAGGAATCAATAGATCTGTTTTGGAAGAAGTGCAACCAGAGTGCTCCTTGGAGGCCAAGATGGCTAGGCTTCGTCTCTCCTACTTTGGACACATTGTCCGGAGAGATCAGTCGCTGGAGAAGGATGTCCTGCTGGGTAAGGTGGAGGGTCAGAGGAAAAGAGGAAGACCCCCACGAGATTGATCAGCCAGGTGGCATCACTGATGGCGTCAAGTGTGGCAGCGGTAGTGAGGTTGGCCCAGGATCGGACATTGTTTTGTTCTGCTGTGCATGGGGTCGCTATGAGTCAGTTCCGACTCGATGGCACCTGACAACAACAACAACCTCCTTACACTTATTAAGTTAGCATCACCATTTTCCTGATGTTTTTTAAGTTCTGCATGATATCCTTTGCTTTCAAAATGCCCAGAGGTTGCTAGGTATCATCCTAACAACACTGTAGTTCTTTCTAGAAATGCATGTTTTTTCCAGACCTGGAAAGCTCTCTGTACGGATAAATGATTTCTGAGCAAGTGACACCATTGTCTTCTGCTTCCCCCACTCTCCATGCTCCTCTCTAGGATTTCTGGGGTCACTGTGCACAGCCCTGTTTGTGTCTTACGCCATACAAGGAAAGCCACTCGTGCAGTGGGGCAGAGAGATGATGAAGGTGGTTCCGCTGGCTGAGGAATATTGTAAAAAGACCATTCGGCATATGGCAGGTGAGCGCGGCTTCCGTTTCCATCACATTTTCTAAAGCACCAACACCCAGAAAAGAAGGTAGTCTTAATTCACACTCAACACCCACCTCCCAAATATTTCAAGGTGACCCAAGGTGAATCCAAGAGAATGCGCACTGGGTCAGTATGCTTAGTGTTGACTCCACAAAGAACATCTGAGATGATTACATGGCCCAAAGGCCGACATCTCTTGAAGGTGGCACTGGTATGTGCAACACTAGAGTCTTCATCGCCACAGCCTCTGAGCGCTTTGGGGCTTAGTGTCTTCGGAGACTCTGCCACCATCACCTCTATTTCTGATACCCACTGCATTGAGTCAGAGTGACCCTAAAGACACAGTAGAACGGTTCTTTAGATTATAAATCTTTACAGGAGCAGAAAGCCTCATCCTTCTCCTCCTCAACAGCTGGTGAGTTTGAACCACCAACTTTTCGGGTAGCAGCCCAGTGCTTAACCCACTGTGCTGCCAGGGCTCCTTCTATTTCTGATTTGTTGTCGTTGTTAGGTGCCATCAAGTCTGTACCGACTCACTGTGACCTTGTGTGTAACAGAACCTGGGCCAACCTCCCAATCGCTGCTACATTTGAGCCCATGGCTGCTGCCACTGTGCCGGTCCATTTCGTTGGGCGGACCCTCCACCCTACCAAACTTGATGTCCTTCTCTGAGGACTGGACCCTCCTGACAATATGTCCGGAAGATGAGAGACAGAGTCTGGTCACTCTGGCCTCTATTTCTGATTAGTGACTGCAAAAGGAGAAACCGGAGTGCATGTTACGTTTAATTTGCCAAATTAGGTTCACAAAGTGAAGTATCCTATTTATTAAAGGAGGAATGAAGGAGAAATCAAATCTACCATTCCACAGTGTTCTTGGACTTAATCTATCTGACCTAACATGTTTTTAAGTCTCAATGTCATGAAAGGAGCCCTGGTAGCATAGCGGGTTATGAGCTGGCCTGTTAATCGTAAGGTCGGCAGTTCAAACCTACCTGTCGCTCTACAGTAGAAAGATGAGGCTTTCTGCTCCCATAAAGATTTACAGCCATGAAACCCAATAGACGGTCACTGTGAGTCAGAACTGAGTCAATGGCAAACCACCACCAATGTCATGAAGCCTAAATAGAGATCTGTGCCTACTAATGAGATTTGCTCCCAGGAAGTTCTATCTGTCCCAAAGAACATCCAAAACTTGTATAATCAAATATCTCTGATCCTTTCTGACTTCCAACCCTTTTGGGCCAAACAAAGTAGGTATTAGTCAATCTATCAGTCATAGGTCTTACGGGGGATACTATTTCTAATGGTTTGGGCAGACCTCTCACATTTTGTTTTTCTGTTTAGTCATTTCTGAATGAATTCCCTAAGGTAGAAGGGGCACTGGACCAGCCAGTGCAGGGTCAGGGAAATCATGGTCTCTCCTTAGATGGCTAACTCTCCTGGAGGAGTCTTGGACTCTCCAGAATGTGCCATCAGTGCTGACGGGGTTATGAGCTTCATGCTGCCTTTGATAGTCTTCATTTACTGAGGACGGTTTCTAACACAAGTTACCTAGTTTGTCCTGGAGGATTTAAACTGCTTATTTTTCAAAATGTAAAACACCATGAAGTTAACGTCTTCTTGAAATAGGAAATCCACTGTTTTACTTGTAATTACCTTCCAACATGCTGAAAATGGTGTTCTAAAAAAAAAAAAGTCTTCTGGGAGGATTTCTAGAAAGATTTTCCAAGGAAGCATACACATCTGCTTTTGCCTAGCACTGGATGACACTTACAAAGGGTTCAGATGAAAAATGAAAACCAGCAAAGTTACTATTTTCCGGTAGTAATTATTCAGTCTCTCCACTTGGCTTAGCCATCCCCCATCAAGTTCATTACGGAACATGATTGGGAGCACTTTACTTTTGTTTACATCGTTGTTGTCACTTAATTCCTCATCTCAGATGATTGAGGCCCGGGGTGGTGGTGGGGGTTGGGGGGAATAGCTAAATAGACTGGGATTCCTGCCAGCATTCCCGAGATCCTTGGGTCTGCAGTCATCTAGCTAGGAATGCCCCCAAAGGCAAGCTAGAGTCACACGTACACCATGTAAAAGAGATGAGTATTATTAGAATATGAAACTACATAAAGACTGAATTCTTACATTGGTGAACATTTCCCCAGAATTCTTAGAACTCCATGACAATTTTATCACAGTTTTTTGTTTTGAAAAACAGCAGTCAGAGAAAATATTTCATAAAAAATAAAAAAAACCGGGGGAACAGGTTCACTGATCAGATACTTTTGAGATTTTCTCCTTTGTCTTGGCAAATCAAAATGTATATAAGCTACTTTAAAGCTTGAGCAATATTTCTGTGAATAAACCCAAAACACAAACCCACTGTGGTCAAGTCGAGTCTGAATCATGATGACACTGTGGGACAGAGTGAACTGCTCCATTGGGTTGCAAGACCATAAACCTTTATGGGAGCACGCTGCCTCATCTTTCTCCCACAGAGCGACTGGTAGGTTTGAACTACGGACCTATTGGTTAGCAGACCCACGCTTAACCCACCGTACCATCAGGGCATCTTTTTCCTGTAGATAAATCCATTTTTATTTTAAATTTGTTTAACCTGGAGTTTTTATGACACAGAACCTTTCTTTAGCACAACAACTAAAGTCATGCAGGTAAAATAATAGCCCATAGACGACCCTCAGGAAATATTCTTCTAGGGCCTTCTGAGATTAGTCTGTATGGTGAAGTCCCCAGGCAGTCAGAGCAATGAGCAAAGTAATTCAATGTTTTAATACGTGAACATATATTTCCAAAGTTGACCAATCTTGAGTTGGATAAGAGGTTACGTCTTGATTTAAACCCCCACCCAAATACAAGGGTAAGTCAAAAAGTATTGCTACCGTCTCTGATCCATCCACCCAAGATGCTGAAAAGAAAGAAGGCCAAGGGGAAGAAGATGGCGCCGGCACCTGCTGTCCTCAAGAAACAGGAGGGCAAGAAGGTGGTGAATCTCCTGTTTGAGAAAGAGCCCAAGAACTTAGCCATGAGATAGGACACCCAGCCCACAAGGGACCTCACCCACTTTGTCACATAGCCCTGCTACATCCAGCTGCAGAAACCGCGGACTACCTCTACAAGCAGCTGGAAGTGCCTGCCATTAACCAGTTCACCCAGACCTTGGGCTGCCAGATGGCCACTCAACTACTGCAGCTGGCTCACAAGTACAAGCCGGAGACAAGGGGGACCTCCCCACCAAGAGGCTTCCAGTCCTGTGGGCCGGGGTCAGTGCTGTCACCATCCTGGTGGAGAACAAGAAGGTCCAGTTGGTGATGACCACACACGACAGAAACCCCATCGAGCTGGTCGTCTTCCTGCATCATCCATGGGAAGTTCCCACTGGGACAGCTGGTCCACAGGAAGACCTGCCCCACTGTGGCCTTCATGCAGGTGAACTCAGAATACAAGGGAGCTCTGGCTAAGCTGGTGGAAGCCATCAAGACCAATTACAATGACAGATATGACAAGATCCATCATCCCTGGACAGGCAACGTCTTCGGGGGTGGCTCAGTTCACCAAGCTGGAAAAGGCAAAGGCCAAAGAACTGGTCACCAAATCAGGCTAAAGTACATGGCTGGTTTCTCTGGTATGTACAAATAAATTCACTCTTCACCAACAACAAAAGTAATGCTATAAAATCATTTTATCAAACAAAAATATCAAACTGTGAAGCTATTATTTCTCAACATCTCCTCCATCTATGTTTACACACTTCTGAAGGTGGTATTTCCTTCTCTGTAACCCTTCCTCCAAAGGATTCTGCACTCTTTGATTTATACCATGCCAAATGGCAGTTATGTCTTCCTCCAAGGACACAAATTGTGTTCCTTTAAAATTTTCTTTTCTTTTTTTGTTTTTAGTTTTTATTGTGAATTGAGTGAAGGTTAACAGGCAAGATCATCAGCTTTATAGTCAACGAATCATATACTTTGTTTCATATCAGTGATTGCAATTCTTGGGACCACAGTCATCCACCTTCTTCTTCCTGCATCTTTTATTTCCCTTCCGTTCACCGTTGCATCCCTTCTTTTTTTTTTTAAGTTTTTATTGTGAATTGAGTGAAAGTTCACATGGGAGAACATCAGTTTTACACTCATTGTTTCATTGCAAAGATTACAATCTCTTCCATACATCATCGTTCAACAGTATTTGCTTCTATTCCCTGTATTTTTTGGGGGAGGTATACACAGAATCACTCAGGAATATATAATCATTTAAACACTCAAAGGGCACATTCTGCAAGCCTGCCTCCTGGCCACAAGTACCTGGTTGCCAGCACACAGCCTTTCTCTTTCCATGAGTCTAGAGTCCTCAGCTGCTCCCTCTCCCCATGTCCTCATCTCTTAAATGTTCTTTGAATACTTCTTGAAAGAAAGAAAAAATCAAAATAAAAAACAAAAACAGCAGTCTGATTGACTACAAGGACAAGCAAATTGTTCGCTGGAGGGCCATTAAGGCAAGCCATCAAGTCCCTTCAGGACAAACCCCCTCTGAGACTGAAACTCAAAGGAAATACACGAGCAGGCATGTAAGTGCTGGTGACCACGTTGGTCTACTGTTGAGTGGAACTGGGGAAAAGGCAGCAATGAAGACATAGGCTGAGTTCAACCACGTTCCATAGACTCCCAGTGACCTGGAGGTGAGAGAGAGGAGAGGAAGGACTGGTTGGTCTGAAGTATGGTGGGACTTGGAGACTCCTGAGCTGATGGACAAGGACATAGCCACCGAGGGCTAGAGCTGAGAGTGAAGCATTTAACTGATATGAAGTGAGGGGAGAGGTGCAAGAACACCCAACTTTGCAGCTAGTACTCATTTGACCTAGCCTTGATAGCTTGATAATCAGAACTCAACTTGAGGAAGATAATAAAATTTGATAAAGGAAACAAGTGTAAATTGCTACAATTTGATGAACTTGACCTATACTTATGGATGTAATAGCTCAAAATACCAACTGAAAGGGAAGGAGTCTTCACATCAAGGATCAATCCTATCCCCTCTGTACACAGAGTTGATAGAGACGGGTAACTTAGACATTGACCACCCTGGTGTGGCTCTATGGGTTAATGTGCCAGACTGCAAAGCCGTTTTGACTGCAAGGTTGGCATTTCAAGTTCACCAGCTGCTTCTCGGAAATCCTAAACAGGGTTGCTATGGGTCTGAACCAACTCTACGGCACTTAACAACAACAAACCTAAAATGGGGGTAGGTGCTATAAAGGCACGAAGTGACTGGTTTACAAATTTTCAAGAGGGAGTTTAATTTCAGAGTGTGTAGAGGAAGGTAGAATCCCCACTGAATAGTTTTCATTTTGTCTAGAAGGGTCTGGTGAAAGGAGACGGGGCTAAGATTTTTATGATTGAATAATGAGTTGTTGTTATTGTGACTAATTGCAACTATCACAACTGTGAAGGCAGAAGTTTTGTAACAAAAAGGAGGGAGTAGTTAATCTTACATTCCAGGAACAAAGGACTCTAGAGCCATCAAGGGAGACGAGCATGAGCAGAATGTGGGACCCTCTCCAGAGAAGCAGTGACACCAGAGATGGAGGCAGTGATGGGCACATGGAGAGAGGGAGCAGCTGAGGACTCTAGACTCATGGAAAGAGAGGGACTGAGTGCTGGTGGCCAGGAGGCAGACTTGCAGAATGTGCCCTTTGGTTGTTCAAATGATTATATATTCCTGAGGGTTTTTGTGTACATCCAAACAAACAAACAAAACAAAGAGAATAGAAGTAAATACTGTTGAATGATTATGCATGGAGAGGATTGTAGTCATTGCAATATAACAAACTATGATTGGATGAGTATAAAACTGATGTTCTCCCATGTAAACTCTCACTCAATTCACAATAAAAACCTTAAAAAAAGAGAGAGTCGTCGAAGATCGCAATGGTAAATACTGTTGCTTACACAATCCTGCAATAACCATCATTCAAAAGTAGACAAAAAGTTCTTTGATTTTAGGGAACAAAAAGGAGTCTGAAGGGGCAAGATCCAGGCTGTAGGGTCAACGAGATAGTTTTCTAAAGATTTGGCATGCGATTTCATATTGTCAGTAAGTGTCTATAATGAATACTTCAGACTCATTTATAAGTTAATACCTTCTTCACCAAATGACCTTAAAGAAGCCACTGCAGCATTTGTGGGAATGGATCTCAAACTGTTAATGATTGTTGATGAGTACGTTTGAGTAGGTTCCAATTCACAGCAACCCCATGCACATCAGAACAAAACACTCCAGGTCCTGCGCAGTCCTCAAAGTTGGTGTTATGCTTGAACCCATTGCTGCAGCCACTGTGTTAATCCATCTCGTTGGGGGTCTTCCTCTTTTTCACTGACCCTCCCCTTTACCAAGCCCGATGTCCTTCTCCAGGGACTTGTCCTTCCTGACAGCAAGTCCAAAATATGAGACAGAGCCTCACCATCCTGGCTTCTATGGAACATTCTGGCTGTACCTCTTCCAAAATAGATTGGTTCTTTTGGCAGTCCATGGTACTTTCAATATTCTTCACCAACACCATAATTCAAAAGCATCAATTCTCCTACAGTCTTCCTTATTTACTGTTCAGCTTTCACATGCATATGAGGTGATTGGAAATACCAGGGCTTGGGGCAGGCTCATCTCAGTCCTCAAGTTGTTAATTAGGAATACTGAAAACTATTTTGTAGGCATTGGAACTAATAAAAATATACACACAGAGGTTCAGAATTTTCAAGAGAATACACTTATAATTATTACAATTGCTATCTTAGTTTCAGAATATAGTTAACCAGTTCTTGAGGTGCCCAGTTCCCCTCTCCCTGCCATCTCCACCGTCCTAGTTATTGTCTCAAAATAGCTACAAACATAAACAATTTTCAAATCTCAGGTGCAATTGCTAAATCGTTTACTCTGAGGCCCAAGTGCTAAGGTTTCCCCAACTTCTCCCGACCATGTGGAGGAAGTTTTGCCTCCATCTTTCCCTGTATCCATTCTATCATCCCATTAGCCCAGTCACCAACTCTTCCCTGCTCCCCGGCTGGATGACAATCACTTTCCGCCATCTTGCTCACACTTACCCTGTTCTTTGCATTTAGAATACCAGGAGCATTGGTTTTACTTTGAAGCGAAATGGCAGTTTTATTTGGAGGAGAGAAAAATCACTGAAGAAGAAAAACTGGAAGCCACTTTTCCTGATAATTATGATGCAGAGGAGAGAGATAAGGTAAACCTTGCTACGAAATGAACATTTAGGTTCTTTCCACCTTTTGGCTCTGGTGAATAGCACTACTGAGGTTTCTGTTTGCATTTCGATTTTCCAATCTTTGGGATCTACACGTAGGGTTAGGATTCCTGGGTCATATGGTAGTCCTGAACTCCTGGTGTGGCTCTGTAGGATCAGTACTGGACTGTGAACCACAAAATCAGCAGTTCAAACCCACCAGCTGTTCCTTGAAAACCCTATATGGGATCACTATGAGTCGGAGAGTCAGCTCGACGGCACTTAACAACAACAACAACAACATGGTAGTTCTATAGAACTTTTTGAAGAACCACCAAACTGCGTTCCACAATGGCTGTCTCATCTTACATTCCCACCAGCAAGCAACGAGGGTTCCACCACGCCTTCCCTTTTGAGGTGATCCCTACAGCCCCTTGGTTTATCTCTCACGCACCTCACCTAGAAGCCATGACAGCTCAGCTACATGGTTCTTCAATGGAGGCATTACAGCACTGAGGACCTTCCGGGTCTGTTACTAGTGGACAGGAGACAGTGGGTGTGGGGAGGCCAACCACCAGCACCCACCCCTCTGCTCTCCCTGTCTTGGTTCCTAGCCCTCCTCACTCTCTTCTCCATACAGCAACCTCAGTGGCTCGTTTAAAGTCTGAACCACACTGTGTCACCATCTTGCTCAAACCCCTTTCTTGGGTGCCCATCGCACTTAGAGTAAAACCCGAGGTTTTTCTGATGGTCTCCGAGGCCCAGCCTGCTGTTCTGACCGCATGCACCACCACCCTCCTCTGCAGCCAAGCTCACTCTTGCCTCGTCTTTAGACCAGACCCGTGTCCTCTGACCTTGGGGACTTCTCTCTTGCTGACCTCTTGGTTTAAAACACTCAGCTTTTAGATATTCATGGTTTCTTGCTTCACTTTATTCAGATCTCTGTCCAAATGCCACCTCTTCAGAGAGGGCTTCCCTGACCATTCTACCTACTATTGTCCCTGTCAGTATTCTCTGTCCCTTTCCTTGTTTTAGTTTTCTTCATACAATTTTATTGCTGCTCATCATTACAGTATTTGTTAGTTTGCTTGCTTAATGTCTTTTTCAAGTATTGGAACAGAAGATCCATGAGAACAGAATCTTTTCTTTGTCCCTTGTCTCCCCCGCCTCCACCACCACTGGAAGAATATCTGGCCTGTAGTTGATGCTCAATAAATGCATAACCAATGAATGAATTCCTAATCCAATGAGAACTAACTTGTGGGTGCTTTCGCTTTGCTGCCAGCTAACATGGCTTTGTTTTGGAGACGTGCCTCTGATCTATGATTCTTTCATCAGACGTACAAAAAATGGAGCTCGGAAGGGCGAGGAGGACGAAGAGGCCACGATGCCCCTATGATTGCCTATGACGCCCTGTTAGGAGCAGGGGATAACTGGACAGAGCTCTGTAACCGAGCCATGTTTCATGGAGGTGAGTTTTTTCCTTCTTTAATGATTTTGGGTTTCAAGGGGGCCAGCTATGTCCTCCTCATTCAGAAGTGCCCTCTCACGATGTCCTAGGGCTGCAGGCACTGAGAGACAGCCTCCCGTTCCCCTAGAGAAAGTTAGGTTCTACTGTCCAGTCTTAACAGCACCTCTAGTAGAGGCTGCTGACCCTCAGCCCTCCAGTGACCCCAGTGTGTGCAGACACGGATGGTATACAGACGTCAGGTCCTGTAACAGATCCCTTGCCTAAGGAGTAACCAACAGTCCCTGTTTGAACCTGTCAGACTGGTGCACTAAGCTCAGCAAAGAGAGGGAAGACTCCGATGAAATCCAGATGTAGGGGCCTCCTTCCCTTCCTAGTCGTTGTTAAGTGCCATCGAGTCAGTTCCGAGTCAGAGCCACTTGTATAGGGTTTCTGAGGAGCAGCTGGTGGGTTTGAATCACTGACCTTGTAACTAGCAGTCCAGTGCTTATCCTACAGCGCCACACCAGGACTCCTTTTCCTTCTAGTTACTGATTAAAGAGTAAATAAGGTAGATTTCTCTAGCAGTGTTAACCAAGCCAGAGTTCTGAACTGAACACTTCATTCTTGCTAACTCTGTACAAAGTCAGAAAAAGGTTGCACTTGGGAGTCAGAAAGACCTGGGTTTGAATCCTGATTCTGCCTGTCATGTCAGCTGACTGATCCTCTGCGCTTCTATTGCCTCACTTGAAAAAGTAGAGAACACCCACCTTCACGGTTGTTGTGACAGTCATGATAAAACACCTTTGAGTTTCACACTGTGACTTTATAAAAGCAGTAGATGTCCAATAAGTAACAACTACTCTGATTCCCTTCCACTGGATTAATTTGCTTCCCTCTGTTATGCACGTTAGCTTATGGTAGAGCCTGGTGGTGGTGATGTGCCGTGGAGTTGGTTCCAATTCATAGCGACTGTGCACCCGAAGGTTTCTAAGGCTGTAAATCTTTATGGGAGCAGAAAGCCTTATTTTTCTCCCATCGATCCGCTGGTAGTTTTGAACTGCTGACTGTGAGACTAGCAGCCCAACTCGTAACCACTACATATAGAATTGTTATAAGCATTAAAGAAGATAAGGAGCTCTGGTAACATAATGGTTATGAATCGGGCTGCCAACCTCCAGGTCAGCAGTTAGAAACTACCAGCTGTTCCGTGGGAAAAAGATGAGGTTTTCTGCTCCCATAAAGATTTACAGCCTCGGAAACCCTGTGTGGGGTCACTATGAGTCGGAACTGACTCCATCGTACTTAACAACAACAACATTAAAGAAGATGATCATAAGCAAAATCTTTACATCTATGCTTGGCACAGACTTCTAATAAATATCAGAGTGTCATTGTTTGCTGTTGTTAAGTGTCATTGAGTCAGTTCCGACTCATAATGACTCGGTTTCTGAGGAGCAGCTGGTAAGCTTGAACCGCCAACCTTGTAGTTCAAAGACTTTGCAGTCCAGTGCATTAATTCACAGCGCCACCAGGGCGCTGTCTATTTTTAGAGACATGTATTTTGCATGCCACAACCCTCAGCACCAGAAAGATCCTTAAAAACTCATCTGAAATACAACAACCAAGTGGTTGGAGATGCTAACATTTCCCAGAGAACCCAATATGATCTTTCTTCTGAAAGAAAGTAGGAGCTCAGACACACATACATCAGCTGGGTAAAAAGCCCAGAAGGGGACAAAAGTCACTACAGGAGCTGGCAGTGGTGGTAGAACTTGAGAAAGTAGCAGGGTGGAGGAGTTACAAGGACTAACTAGCAAAGACATGGAGACTGGGGACGGATCCTCAGGACTGGAGCTATTTTTGTGCAGACTGAAGGGAAATGTCATCTTGATAGCTCTATCTTCTTGGTAGCTATGCACTCTTAGCTGGAGAGCAGCAGAAACAGCCTAATGCAGATCATGTGAGAGAGGTGTCAGCAACTTGAGGGGAAAGATACGATGGGAGCACTAGTGTGTGTCCAAATGTGGCAGAGATGTTAGGTGTGGAATTCATGGGGCCCAGGGAAGCCTGGGAACTCAGACTGGACACAGAGCCTGACCTTGGGGCGTCCTTTTCTTCTACAGCACCCTTCTGACATCCTCAGCCCCCGCCCCCCTCCACCAGGGCAGCACATGCATTTGTAAGAGCCATTTACTCCTCCTCGTGGAAAGCTCTATGCCAACTTTTGATAGGAATTAAAGTAGAAATACCCCAATGGTACACAACGACTTTAATTCCAGCAAAGAATAAATAACTGACATTCTATGCTGAGCAAGGAGCCCTGGTGTTGTTGTTGTTAGATGCCATCGAATTGGCACCGACTCATAGCGACCCTATGCATAACAGAACGAAACACTGCCCGATCCTGGGCCAACCTCATCATTGTTACCATGCTTGAGCCCATTGATGCTGCCACTTTGCCAATCCATCTCGCTGGGGGTCTTCCTCTTTGTCTCTGACCCTCCACCTTACCAAACATGATATCCTTCTCCAGTGACTGGTCCCTCCTGACAATATGTCTGAAGTATGGGAGATGAAGTTTGGCCATCCTGGCCTCCAAGGAACACTCTGGCTGCACTTCTTCCAACGCAGATCTGTTGGTTCTTTTGGCAGCCCATGGTACTTTCAATATTCTCCTCCAACACCATAACTCAAAAGCATCAATTCTCCTACGGTCTTCCTTATTCACTGTCCATAATGGATTATGACCTGGGTTGCTAACCAGAAGGTCAGCAATTCAGATCTAACAGTTGATCCATGAGAGAAAGATTAGACTTTCTACTCTCATAAAGATTTATAGCATCAGAAACCCCACACAGGGTCGCTATGAGTCGGAACCGATTCCAAAGCACAGAACCTGTAGAATAAAGCACTGGGCCACAAGGTTGGTTTGAACTGCATCTTTGGTGGTTCAAACTCACTGGCTGCTCCTTGCAAGCCCTGCGCAGGGTAGCTATGAGTCAAAACAACTCGATAACACTTAATAACAACAAATCTTGATGGAAGCAGATCACCAGGACTTTCTTCCGCAACACAACCGGGTTGGTTCAAACCACCCACCTTTACGTTAGTGTTCAGTGCAAATGATTTGTGTCACCCAGGGACCTGGTGACGTGGAAAAAGCCCTGGTGAATTTTCAAGTTCACTGTCCTCAGTTCTTTCTCGAAGTGCACAAAGGACCTTGTGTTTCATGTTTCAGGTGAGAGCGGAGCCACTGGGACAATTGCCGGGTGCCTGTACGGATTGCTATATGGTCTGGACAATATTCCCAGAGGCTTGTACCAGGACCTCGAACACAAGGAGAAACTCGAGAAGTTGGGTGAAGCTCTTTACCGCCTGTCCACAGAAGAAAAGTAAAGCCATTTTTGCCCTTTCCCTTTCTGTAGCCATCATGCTAAGTCCTGGGGTCCCACTAGTGGTTATGTGCAAGCTAATCGGCTTGACTTCGATAATCGTGTCTGTGTGGAATTTCAGTTAGCCAAGAGCCCCTGCATAATGGACCATAATTAAACTTTAATTTTTTCCTCCCAATTTCAGGAGCCTAATTGCTATATAAAATACACTGTTTGTCCTATGAGCATAGCCTTTCTGATCTTAATCCAAACCAGTGTGTTATTAGCATTAGGTCAAATCTGCTGATCTGCAGTCTCCAGAAACAGTGGTTATTAATAGTCTCTTGGACAATTGGTGTATCTTATTGCAAAACTAATGCTATCTGCTTACTTATATCAACAAAACTAACTACCATGTCCCCACCGACATGCCTTCTCAATCTGTAAAAGTCCTATGTCACTGTATGTTTCTACCTTACACATGTATCTTGACAACTGGCAACTCTGTTGGCTCTTCATTCATTCCTAATGATCCGTCCGTCTCTTGTTGGCAGTATGATGCTTTTGTATTTGTACCGTACATGTGTCCACAACAAAAAGGGGACAAAAAAAACAATATTGGGTGCATTCAAGATGTAGCCAAAATAGCACTGCGCCTAACCTCCCCAGCCTATGTTTTTAATCACACTAGGTCTTCACAAACAACCCTTTTAGAACAACTCACTGAGGAAACAGGAAGTAAATGAATGCCAGGCTCCGTCACCAGCATTCTTCTTCTCTTTGGTCTGGAGTTGTCGTATATTAGTGGGTAGTGTCCACATTACAGAGAAGGTCTTAAACCTGCAGCAGCCCAGCTCCAGCCCGGCTCACTGAGAAGGGGACAGTTGTTCCCCATGACGGGAATTTCACTCTCTGAGTCTTGAAAAAGACAACAGTTGCTCTTGTTGTTAAAAATAACTTTGAACAAGTTTTTCTTTTTTTAAGTAGCATCTGGTGTGAATAAAACAAGCAGTTGATGATTGACGTTTAACACTGCGCTTTGGCAGCTTGGCTAGAGTCTACCTTGTTTATTGTAATGTACTGTTAATATAAAAGCTTGCCTGGAATACGTGTGTGATCCACAGAATGGTACCCTAAAATGCCAGTTCACAGAGAGTCCGTGTTGAAACAGGATTTCCTGTAGCAGTACATACCTCTGCAGTGAAAATGAGGCCAAGATGGGAAGAACTGATGTGCTTGAATTTGGGTCAGCATCCAAAATGCAAACTTTGAATCCCCCAGGTTTTGCTTTATTTCTTTGACAGTATAAGTCAGATAAGGAAAATGGTTTATATCTTTATCGCCTCACTTAATATTTTTCTCTAAGTCGACACCTAGATAAGGGTGGCTGGTAGAATTTCAACCTTGTCTTCTGCAGTTACATAAGGGGATGATAAAGCCCCAGGCACAGAGAAGTGTGGACTTGAGGTTTCCTAATATTGCCTAGTCTTGATCTACCAGGAGCCCCTATTTTCTTACTTCTTCTTCCTTGGCAGAAAGTACCACTGAATTCTGTAGGAGAAGCGGGTGTATTCTGATGATTGGGAAACGGGAGAAGCTGCTTGTGTTTTAATAGAGTGCATCATTTTTCACTGCTTAGGAAAATGTAAAGGCTCTTTATAGACTTTAATCTATGTTCATGAGAGAATCTGTGGGTCATTATTTATTAAGTCGATTGAAACAAAGAGGTTTTTTTTACATGTTATATATTTTTAACAACTTTGATAATGTTTGCTCCTAATGATGCTTTTCAACCCAAAGAACCAAAAAGGAAGACAAACGTAGGTAAAAGGGCTTTCATCCTATTCTACTTTTATTCTGCATAGTCAGTAACCAAACCAACATTTGTAGGACTGGAAAATTTTAACTGTGAATTATCTTTCAGGAAAAGAAACCTAATTCAGGTAAGTTGAATTTTTGTGTGAGAGCATCACATTTCACCAAGTTACCCTAAAAGTAGGCCTTTTCTCTTTTGGACTCTCCATAAGAGAACACTAGCCTCAAAGTTAGAATAAGGGATTACTTGTTTTTTGTTTTTAACCCTTTTATTGTGAATTCAGTGAAGGTTTGCAGAGCAGATCCTCAGTTTCACATTCAACGAATCACACACTTTGTTTCATCTCACTGATTGCAGTCTCCTCCCTGGAACACGTTATCCCGATTCTCCCCTCTGCTTCCTAGTTCCAGTCTCCCTCCTTCCCAGCCCTTCTCAACTTGGTCCTTCAGTAAATGTGGCCCTTTTGATCTTGAATGGCTGACCACTCCATGCTGTTGTCCCCACCATACACCTACCGAAGGCCAGGAGGGTGAATTCCTTTCCAGACCTGAAGGGTGATTGAGGGCCGTAGTCTTGGGTTCATCTAGGCTCTTTCTGACCAATAAACTGGGCCTTATATATATATAATTTTGAGTTTGGTTCCACATTTTCTTCCACTCTGTCAGGACTTTCTAATACGATCCCTTTCAGAACAGTTGGTAGTGGTAGCCAGGCACCATCTAACTCTTCTGGTCTCAGAGTCATGGGGACTGATGTTCACATGGTCCATTGGTCCATTGGACTAACTGATTCCAAGCATCTTCAATTGTCATCACTCTTCTTTCATCGGCACAGGGAGAGACCAACAGTTGAACCTGAAGTGATCGCTCAGAAGCTTTTAAGATCTCAGTCACTACTCACCAAAGTAGGATGTAGTTGGTTCCCTATTTTATTGACAGTTTAGAATGAAATCCATTCTTAGCAATAAGAAGTTATTCTATTTACAAATTAAAATAGATTTTAAAACAAAACAAAACTGCATTGCCATTATGTTGATTTTTACTTATGGCAGCCCCGTCCGAGTGTTGCAGAGTAGAACTGCTCTGTAGGGTTTTCTTGGCTGTAACCTTTACAGAAACTGATCACCTAAACCTTTCTTTCCTGGTACCACTGGGTGGGTTTGAACTGCCAGCCTTTAGATTAGCAGGAGAATGAATATGATTTGTACCACCCAGGGATCTTGAAAATACTAAACCAAAATTACTAAGTATAATAGAAAAAAAGTGCAGCTATTCCCCAGTTTCATTTTCCTATGAAAGAGAAATGCAAAAGTTGAAAAAGGAATAAGGATTGTTCTGACTACATTTTTAACTTACTACCTAATGATTTCTACCACTCCTCTGTCAGTTTGTCATACTGTGGTGGTTTCTGAGTTGCTGTGATTCTGAAAGCTATGCCACCGGTATTTTAAATACCAGCAGGGTCACCCATGGTGGACAGTTTTCAGATGAGCTTCCAGATGAAGACAGACTAGGAAGAAAAAGCGACAAACTACTTCCAAATATTTAGTCACTGAAAATCTTATGAATAGCAGAGAAACACTGTCAGATATAGTGCCAGAAAATGAGCCCCTCAGGTTGGAAGTCACTCAAAATGCGACTGGGAAGAGCTGCCTCCTCAAAGTAGAGCTGACCGTGATGATACGAATGGAGTAAAGCCCATGGGACCTTCATTTGCTGATGGGGCACAACTCAAAATAAAGAGAAACAGCTGTAAACATCCATTGAAAATCAGAACATTGAATGTACGAAGTATGAATCTGGGAAAATTGGAAGTTGCCAGAAATGAAATGGAACGCTTCAACATCAATATCTTAGGTATTAGTGAGCTGAAATGGACTGGTATTGACCATTTTGAATCTGACAACCACATGATTGACTATGCCAGGAATGACAAATTGAAGAGGAATGGTGTTGCATTAATTGTCAAAAAGAACATAT